>NC_091748.1:73195403-73375403 GCF_043380555.1 Nothobranchius furzeri
TAACAACAGACACACACACATGTAGTAACAGACACACACACACACACACACACACACACACACACACACATGTAGTAACAGACACACACACACACACACACACACACACACACACACACACACATGTAACAACACACACACACACACACACACACACATGTAACAACAGACACACACACATGTAACAACACACACACACATGTAACAACACACACACACACACATGTAACAACAGACACACACACATGTAACAACAGACACACACACATGTAACAACACACACACACACATGTAACAACACACACACACACATGTAACAACAGACACACACAAATGTAACAACAGACACACACAAATGTAACAACAGACACACACACACACACACACACGCACACACATGTAACAACAGACACACACAAATGTAACAACAGACACACACAAATGTAACAACAGACACACACACACACACACACACACACACACATGTAACAACAGATACACACATGTAACAACAGATACACACATGTAACGACAGATACACACATGTAACAACAGACACACACATGTAACAACAGATACACACATGTAACAACAGATACACACATGTAACGACAGATACACACATGTAACAACAGACACACACATGTAACAACAGATACACACATGTAACAACAGATACACACATGTAACGACAGATACACAAATGTAACAACAGACACACACACACACACACACACACACACACACACACATGTAACAACAGACACACACATGTAACAACAGACACACACATGTAACGACAGATACACACATGTAACAACAGACACACACATGTAACACTTTTTACAATCTGTGCGGCTGTGATGTTGCCGATTTTGCACCGAGCTGACTCTGTAGTACCGACATGTGTAATTTGACACCGGCTGTCAAAAAGCTCCACAGTTGTTTAAAGAACCAAAGCCAGTGAACCGGAGCAACCCAGAAATGATTTCTTGTACCCCTAAGAAGCGCACGGCATCTTTTTGTTTTACTCTAATATCGAGTGATGCAGGCCAGAGGCTAACATTGAGCTAACAATGCTAATGGTAAATTAGATGCAAACAGTTGGCTCTAAAAATATCTCAAGCTAATTTTTCAATAAGTCGATGTTACAGTGAAATGTGTGTGAAGTGAATAATGAGTCATTTGTGGAGTTTTACTTCCTTTAACGAGTCATTTAGAACTTTTAACAGAAAGTTGGCAAACAAGTGTAGTAATCACTCCCTCCTGTAAAACACCCTAGTGGGCTAACACCAGATGTGACAATGTATTTGCATTTTGTTGGGCTGCAGTAACCATTTTTGACCACAGGATGTCACTCTTCCTTCATTCTTAGACACGTACACACAAACAAATATTTGTTATTTATGTTTGTTTGAGAGCAAATTGAGCAGGACTGAGAAACGTAATAAATCAGAACAAACAGAAAAGATGTTTGTTTCTCATTATTATCTTTTCTCGTTATTCTGTAGATTTTATTCTTATTTAACATACAAATGTGGCCTGCTCGTGTGTAACCACGTTTTTGTTCATACCTGTTGCTCAGGCTGAAGGATCGCTGCGGCAGCCAACCAGCAAGTCTCAACCAAGTCCAGGAGAGGCGACGCCCACTGAAGGCACACCAATCAGAGAGCTTCCTGCCTCTAGGTGAGACGAATTAAAGGTTCCTAAAAGTATGCAAAAAGAGTCTTAACATTTAAACTCACTCATGGCCTTTTATGCAGGATCCAAACCGCAGCCTCAGCCACCCCCCGACCCACTCCTCCCCAGCCCCAGCCCGAAATCTCCGGTGTTTCGGACCGGCAGCGAACCAGTTCTGAGCCCCTCCACCCAACGCAGATCAGCAGAACCTCAAGCAGGTGAGCAGACGCCTACCTGTTCCAGGTTTTTGAGTTTCTGAGTTGAAATATGTTTAAAAATAACTTATTTTGAACACAAAATACAGTGACTCAGGAAATTAGTGCAAAAAACACACATTAGTAAAGAATGTGTGCTAAATGGATTAATACAAATTATTCAACAAATTATTATTAATAATAAAATGTATACAATCTATGAGCTGAGCTTCTGTTCAGTCCTGCTTTAAAACTCATCATATGAGAACAGTTGTGTTTTCATTTTCTAGTTCGTTTCGTGTGATTAAAGGTCTGAGAGTGAGTCAGAGTCTCATTAGGGCCGATAAAAACCCTAATATGTGTGTGTGTGTGTGTGTGTGTGTGTGTGTGTGTGTGTGTGTGTGTGTGTGTGTGTGTGTGTGTGTGTGTGTGTGTGTGTGTGTGTGTGTGTGTGTGCACGCTCCCAGGTCAGGCACTCCGGGGCTCCGACAGCCAGCTGTGTCCTAAACCGCCTCCCAAACCCAGCAAAGTCCCTCTGGCTCGACTCCCCCGCTCCCCCTGCCGTCAGCCCCTGATGCCCCCCTCCACCTCCCTGACACACTCACCCTGCATCCCCCCCAGCCTGGCTGCACCCCCCCAAACGTCCACATGTGCAGAAATTCCTGCTACTCCCAGGAGGAGTGGAGGTTGCTCCTCTGGCTCTACGGGACCTCCTGTTCCTCCGCCGAAGCCCCAGAAGTTCCAACTTCACCTTCCTTCCACAGACGCCCACAGCTCCTGTGGTTCACCTGCTGAAGGTGCTCAGTATCCCAGCTCAGAGGCTGGGCAGCTGCACCTCAGTGGAAGCAACCAAAAGCCCCAGAGCCTCATCGCAGATCACAGACCTGAAGTCCATCCTCCGGTCTGCAGCTATGTGGAGAGACTGAAAAGGGAAGAGGACGGGGAAGCAGAAGGACAGAGAACGTTGGACAGAAGCTCCTACCATCACGCCATCGCAGCTTTAGAAAACACCAGTGAGGAAGAGGAGGAGGACACAGAGATGGAGGAGGAGGAGGAAGAAGCGAGGAGTGGTTTTCAGCGGCCGGTTGTGGAGACGGAATCTGTGTTCAGACCTTCTGATTTTGGATCACGGCTTCTCCCACCGGAGAACAAACCGCTGGAGAAGTCCGTTCTGAAGAGAGCGAAGGAGCTGCTGCTGAGCCACAACCATCAGAGCATCGCGCGACACCTGCTGATGGCCGACTGTCAGGTACCCAAACGTCTGTCCACTAGTTCAGGAGACTTTCTGGGGTTTTATCGTTGAAACAAAGCAGTTCGTTTTTAAGAGTTAAATGCAAGAAAATTGGCAGAATTTTAAAAAATCCTTAAAGTTCAGTAAAACATTTGTGTGGAGGGAATTGCATGGCAGCGATCTGGACACTTCCTGCTGCTGTTACACACTTCCTGTGTTTGTCTGACGCTGCTGCTGCTGTAGAGTCCTCCTCCTACACCTTACTGACTCACACACCAGGTGCTAAAATATGATTGAAAGCAGTTTTGTTGGCCCCTTGTAAAAGTTTTGTTGCCGTTTCAGGTTGCGAGGATCCTCGGTGTGACCACGCAGATGAAAGGTCAGATGGGCGTGTCGTCCGGGCTGGAGCTGGTGACGCTGCCGCACGGCCGACAGCTGAGGCTGGACCTGATGGAAAGGTATTCCTTGTTTTCAGCAGCTCCTCCAGGAAGTTGTGTCTGCAGCTATTAAAGGCATTCTAGGCAAATTCTTCATATTTTTAAATCATTTTCTTGAGCCAGTATGTGCTAAAACGACGTTTACGGGTTAATGGAAAGTCACTCAGAACCCCACCGCCACACTGCATTTGCAATTTCAGAGTGCCGGTCCGGTCTGTTGGGGAAAATGTAGCTGACCTGCCTGGCGCTGCAGTCGGCTTCCAGCACGTTTCCTGCTTGTTATAGATCGTGAATACAGCGAATTCCTTTGATTTGGTGATGAATCACTCCTGTAGACACTAATGAAGGCTGGGAGATGTTTCACCTGTTAGATTAAGGCGTTGAAAAGACGAAGATAAGTTTTGCTTTAAGTTTTACTAAATGGCCACTATGGGGTGCTAAAAGCAAGCCACAACGGCCTAGTCTCTCTTTAATCCCTGCATCTTCTGTTAGGAAGTGACCAATCCTCTCCTGATGATTTACTTAAAGCTAAGGATGCAAGATGTAAACGAGTCCAATCAGATCAGAGTTGTGAGACAGTTTGGTGTGATCTTCTCCCTTCCCATTGCCTCCCAGGCACCACACCATGGCGATAGGTGTTGCTGTGGATATTCTGGGTTGCACGGGCACCGTGGAGGAGCGGGCGTCCACGCTGAATCGCATCATTCTTGTTGCGATGGAGCTGAAGGACACGGTGGGCGACCTGTTTGCTTTCACAGCTCTGATGAAAGCGCTGGACCTGCAGCAGGTAACACCCACTCAGCGACGCTCGCAGGACCACCGTTTTGTTGCACAAGTGTCGTTTTGTCTGAAGTGGTGCGTGTTGTTGGTTCTTCAGATCAGCCGCTTGGAGGAAACCTGGACGACCCTGCGGAGGAACTTCACGCAGACCGCCATCAGCTACGAGAAAATCCTCAAACCTTTTTACAAGAATCTGCAAGAAGCTGAAGGTAAAAAAAAAATCAGAAACACACACGTGGGCTAAAATACCAAGATACAGAAAACATCAAGAGCCTTAATCGTCAGATTTAAGGTTGCCTGTCATTATTCATCTCTCCTGCAGCCTCCTCGTCCTCTGTGGTCTGTGTGCCGCCCCTGCTGCCTCTCCTCACTCTAATGGAGCGGCCGACAATCACACCTGAGGGGGCGGAGCTCTGGGAGAACAGCGACCAGGGCTGTGACATCATGCTGCGACACCTGGAGTTCGCCCGTGACTTCGCCAGCAACGCACAGAGCTACACAGCCGACGCGCAGAAGCTTTTACAAGGTAAAGCATCATCCAAGTCTGATCAGGTGTTCATCGCTCCAGCTGCTTCTAACTCACCTGTGCGTTTGCTCCTCAGGGTTTCAGTGTGATGAAGACCTGCTGGAGGTGCTTAAGACAGACTTCCAGCTGCGGCTGCTGTGGGGAAGCCGTGGAGCCGCAGTTAACCAATCCGATCGCTACAATAAGTTCAACCTCATCCTAACTGCGTTGTCCCGGAAACTAGAGCCACTGCCCAAAACGCAGACCTTAATCTGAGGGCGCAAACCGGGACGTAAAAAAAACATTTCCTCAGAGATCTGGATCCATCTTCACATTTCAGATCTGCAGCCACAGATGAGCTCCCGGTCTGCTCCAGCACCGAGTCTATCCGGTTATAAACATCTACCCCCTGAAGCTTTGTGCAGATGGAACAACACCGCCTGTTCGACACGGATACATCCTCAGCAGATGATCACCAGAACCATCAAGAAAGACTAAAACGTTGATTTGCATCAAAATAGCAGCTCTTTGACTGGAGAACAAGATTTGATCAATCTACTGAAGAGCTTCCAGAAACAAAGAGACTCCCAGATGATTTGGTGAAAATAACCAGCTTCTCTTTAAGATCATTAACAGCAGAATTCACAATAAGTTATTTCATAAGAAGAAAACGGCTCTCCGGTCGATCTACGTCCCAGTCCTCACCTTTGGTCATGAGCTTTGGGTAATGACCGAAAGAACGAGATCGCGGATACAAGCGGCCAAAATGAGTTTCCTCCGTAGGGTGGCCGGGCTCAGCCTTAGAGATAGGGTGAGGAGCTCGGACATTCAGGAGGGACTCGGAGTAGAACCACTGCTCCTCCGGATCGAAAGGAGTCAGTTGAGGTGGTTTGGGCATCTGGTCAGGATGCCTCCTGGACGCCTCCCTGGGGAGGTGTTTTGGGCATGTCCTGCCGGCAGGAGGCCCCCGGGTCGACTCAGGACACTTTGGGAGAGGTTATATCTCCAATCTGGTCCGGGAACGCCTTGGGGTCCTGCCGGAGGAGCTGGTGGAGGTGGCCGGGGAGAGGACGGTCTGGAGCTCCCTAGTTGGGATGCAGCCCCCACGACCCGGACCAGCGGAGGAAGAGGAAGACGACAAACTGTGTGAATGTTTTTGTACAGAAACACTGAAAAGAAATCACTAAGTGACTCTAAAGCTGTATTTAAAACTTGTTAATATTTAGAGTGTAAATACTTTTTTGTAGACCTGAAAAATGTTTATATAATAAATTTGTGGTAAAATTTAATAAATCCAGTTTATCTGCAGATGTCGGTCGGTTTGCGTTTCACACAAAAGTCTGAACACAAGAAAAACGCACCTTGTTTTAATGTTTATTTTATTAGAACAATATTTTTCAAGAAAAAAAAGGCATTTTGTTCAAAGTGACGACAATCAAAGTAAAAGGGTGTGCACAACAATATGGAGCAGTACTGCCATCAGTTTGGGAGACGCTGAAAACATTTACTAAAAAACGTCCTGCAAAAAAAAAAGCTACTTTCACAGGATTTGTTTGCCGAAACAGGAGGAACATGGAGCAGCAGCATCGTGCCCACCAGGTTTTTACAACAATAATCTGCTGGTTTGTCCGCAATTCTGATTAATCATCATTTTGCATGAAATCCTGATTTAGAACCGTCTCCGAAAAAACTATCAGTAACGTTTAAATGGAGAAGAAATGATGTCATTAAATACTGGAGTTCAGAAATGAACATTTGTTTCCCGTTAGAAATAGTTTAAGGGTAATAATTTATAAGCAGAGGCTTTAATTTTACTCTGCTGGAATAATCCAAGCAAGAAAATTTTGTTTCAGCTTTCTTCTAAAAAGAAAAAGAAAAGTAAACACTTCCAAATGTTGAATATCTTTGGATTGTTCGCTCTGCAGCACCGACAGGAAGACGTCCGCGGGTTTTTAGACATGAAGAGTAAATTAGTTAGCTGAATCGTATCCAAACTTTAGAGGACTTTGGATGTTGTAACTGCATCACATTTGTAAAAAGGGTAAAAATAAGCATCGTTCAGACAGTTAGGTGGTTTTTGGGCAATTAAAAAACAAAAACATCAACAGATCTGGGGTTAAACTGCAGGAACTGATTAGTTTCTTCAATTTTCAACACTTTGTTCTCCTAAAGAAGCAGAAACCACTCTATGCTGAGGGAACCTTCAAAATAACCATAAAAATGAGAAATTCATTTAAAATACTTAAGTTACGGTTATGTTTTTGCAGGAAAGCAGCAGAGACTTGCAGAAATTTCCTTTAAAATCATCCAACTGGACCTTTTGACACCTACGGCAAACTGATCGCACACGGGAGTTGTCACATGAAGAGCGACGGGAAGTTCAAGTAACAACGTCGACAGCGTCGTTCTGCACATTTCACAGCTTCATGGAGGGAACGGAGGCTAAAGCGGGGTCCCCTGCTGGTTAGACGGGGTCTGAGGAGACATCTTACATGTTCTGGGGGCGGGACTCTGTACATTTAGTGTTTCCGTATAAATAAAACAATCACCAGAGAAATGAGTCTAAATCATCCAGAAACCATGCAAATAAAAGCGTCCTCACTTTAAAAAGAGAGTTACAAAGAGTATAAAATCATCAGAACATTAGTGGTCATAGAAAAAGTTCACTCATTCATTCATTCACTCGCTCATTTAGTCAGGTTCCAATCCTGTTGTACATCAAGGCAAAGTGCATCAATTCAAACCACGTCGTCTCTCACGAAGACGGCCAAACTGAACTAAAAACAATCACCATGGAAACATTCAAGGTTCATTCAACGGTTATAAACTACGCGTAACACACACAGCCAAACATCCCAATTGGCCTTTTCTTACATTTTTGGCCTATTTGGCTTTCCATACATGTTGCTGCTACATGTGTGGTCACATTCACAAACATAACTGGTTACATGGAACAAACATTTTATGGAGATGCAGCTGAGGCTGAAAGGTAAGCCCAGGTGGCTGATGGGAGATGTAGTCGGACATAACAGGGCGATGTGGTTTGGTGAGGGAAGGAAGGAAGGCCGCCACCCGCTGGTCGACTGGTGGAACTGCGTCCCAGGGAGGAGGAGAGGTGGTGAGTCCGACCTGTCTAACAACCTCTCAGAGGACAAATAAACCATGCTGCATTAAAACGAACATCAGGTGACCGGCATGCGACTGGATGAGGGTGAGAGCAGGCACGGGGAGCAGAGTGGCTCAGGCAGGCAGACATCACCAACAGAGCACAGATGATGACAGGAGTGAAATGGAGCAGAGCGAAGCACTGGCGGAGTTAGTGAAAGCACCTGGAGGTTAGTGTCAAGCCTCTGGAGCTAGCAGCTCCCTCAGCCGGGTCAGCCCAGCAGCAGCAGAGACGATGTCCAACACCAGACTGTTAGAGCACGAGGACGTCCACGCAAATGTAACGCCAGGAAGTACATGTAATGAAGCGTTCAGATGCAGGATTTGATTTGCTACTCGATGTGAGAGAGAGAGATGACAGCAGCTCGACTCTCCGACTCTGATAAAAGCTGAAGTACCGAAACTAAACGAACGTTCTTACGAGTTGAAATTACACTAAAAACTCTGTTAATCTGAATTATTCTGTATGAATATGATGAAGATAAACGGGAGAGAAGTTTGGTGGCACAAACTCTCCATTTTAAATCTACTTTAATCAAGAAATTATTTTACAATAAAATAATCAGACAGCTCAGCTAACTGATCAGTTGATTTAAAAATAATACCAAACCGGTTTATGTAGATTAATAATCTGCATTAATAATCTTGGGATCTGAATATGTAGCCGTACACAGCCTGCTTGAGTTGGATTGTCACTTCAGGAGTTTCCTCCAACATTCTCCTCCAGACATCAGACGTACGTGACGTTTTTACATCACTTAAAACATCTGAATGAAGCTGCTGCGCTACTCCTGCTGCTCCTGCTACGCTGCCTGGCTGAGTAACTGTAGCTCCTCCTGCTGCTGCTCCTGGTGCTACTCCTGCTGCTCCTGCTACGCTGCCTGGCTGAGCAGCTCCTCCTGCTGCTGCTCCTGGTGCTACTCCTGCTGCTCCTGCTACGCTGCCTGGCTGAGTAACTGTAGCTCCTCCTGCTGCTGCTCCTGGTGCTACTCCTGCTGCTCCTGCTACGCTGCCTGGCTGAGTAACTGTAGCTCCTCCTGCTGCTGCTCCTGGTGCTACTCCTGCTGCTCCTGCTACGCTGCCTGGCTGAGCAGCTCCTCCTGCTGCTGCTCCTGGTGCTACTCCTGCTGCTGCTCCTGCTACGCTGCCTGGCTGAGCAGCTCCTCCTGCTGCTGCTCCTGGTGCTACTCCTGCTGCTGCTCCTGCTACGCTGCCTGGCTGAGCAGCTCCTCCTGCTGTTGCTCCTGCTACACTGCCTGGCCGAGTAACTGTAGCTCCTCCTACTGCTGCTCCTGGTGCTACTCCTGCTGCTCCTGCTACGCTGCCTGGCTGAGCAGCTCCTCCTGCTGCTGCTCCTGGTGCTACTCCTGCTACACTGCCTGGCCGAGTAACTGTAGCTCCTCCTACTGCTGCTCCTGGTGCTACTCCTGCTGCTCCTGCTACGCTGCCTGGCTGAGCAGCTCCTCCTGCTGCTGCTGTCACCTCCTGCTCTCCGAGGACTAACTGTATTCAGGCAAACTGAGGACGACGTTGGAATGGATTTTTGATTATGGAAATGGGAAAAACACAAACATGCCCCCCCCCCCCCCCCAACCCCCCACCTCATTCACCACCCAACCACCAATTATCAGCGTGAGCCCTCCACCAGCCAATCAAATCGCCCGGCCACTCTGCAGCCCTCAGGAACCTGCAGTCACATACAGAGCAGAAACAGCAACATGAAACACAAGAACCACGGCGGGTCACTGACAGATTCTCAGCTCAGCCTAAAAAACGTGAACGTTTCATTCTGCTGAGGCGGAGAAAAGTTACAACCCAGGATATCAGAGAATCTGCTGCAGAGGAGGAGGTTTTTATTCCGTCTGAGACACAAACAGTTGAGATTCTATTTAAAAACAACGAACAAACGGAGTCTGAATAAGAACCTTTTAATAATTTCTGGAGTCCAACACAGAACAAGCTAACCCCCTCTGTCTGGAGAGGTCTGTCTGGGGTCTGTGAGGAAAAATAACAACATACAGCAGAAAGTCTCATAAATAAACCTGCTCTCCGTCAGCGTTCATCTGCTGAACGCCACAGAAAACACACGTCTGTTACCACGGTAACCAAACGTAACAGACATTCTTCTACTGAACTAGAGCTGAGTCTAAATGGCACTTTTATCATTTTAGTTTATAAAGCTGAGGTGAGCTTAGTGGTTTTTAGAAGGAGAATAAAGCTCACGATCGTCGACAGATCCCACAAACCTCCACTTTGTTTCGTGTTTGTGCCAATTAAACCTTTGAGTCTGAAATAGAAAAAATATTGTTGTAGCAGAAAGTTTTGCTGCTTACAGCAGCTTTTCTCATTCCCAAAGGGAATAACTGTCGTTTTGTCCCAGAGGACAGATGATTTCCTGTCTTTTGGGACGGCGAAGCCAGATTTTAGGGAATGAAAATGAACAGTCATAGAAAATAAGCAGCTCGTTTGTTGGTTTTCAAGCCAAAAGCGTTTAAAAGCTGAGATTTTTCTGTTAAACGGGAAACTGATGCTCGCTGTAGCGGTATCGTTGGCGATGAGGGAAAAGGAAAACGATACAAATGTTGCCTAAAAAGCCATTTAGTCAGATTTATAAACAAACTAAATAAAGTCTAATGAAACTGCATTCTGAGGCTTTTCTCCTGGTTCTCTTCAGTGCTTTTAGAACGTTTTACTGCAGCAAAATCCAGATAAACTGGTGTGATGGCACAGATAAATAACACACACACACACACACGCACACGCACACACACACACACACACACACGCACACAGAAAAAGACAGTTAAAATGAGAACTTACTTCACTTTCAATTCAACACAAAAAAAGCTTAAAATCAGGGAGTTTTTGTTCACCAGTCAGAAAAAAAGGACGATTAAAAGACAGAATAAAATAAAAACAAATTCTTTCTAATATATAAAACATTTTAAAACAATTTCATCAATCTGTAGCGGAGCTCCAACGCAGAAATATCTCAAATAAAAACAATAATCTGATTATCGTCTCGTGCACGCCCCCACAGATCATCAGTGTGAGACAACCGACATGCAGAAGGGATGAAAAGACGATGGAACTGGGATCAGAACAGAGGAGGACAGATATCCATGCGGCGTTACGCTGAGATGAAGACAGACATCGTGGAGAAAAGGACAGACAGAAACTCGATGGGGGCTTCAGATGTACGTGACAGCACCTTTGCCGTGTCTCTCTATCGTGATTTCTACGTAGGAGGTGGGAATGTAGCCTTCCTCTCCGTTCTGCTTCCTCGCCCGCGTCCAGCCGTCGCCTTTATCCTCCTCGATGATGTACAGAACCTGAAGAACCAGAAGAACGGATGTTTAATGTGGAAGCATGTAGAGTTTCAGGATTTCTTCTTTCTATTCTGACGTGTTTCAGAGACGTTGTCGGAAAAATACACAAAAGGTTTAAATGCCTCTTCAGGAAATTAAAAAAAAATAGTTTGAATCTATTTAGAACATTTCCTCTGCTCGATGAGGTCATCAGAAACAGTTTCAGTTTCAACCAATCAGAAACATTTCCCATTCTCCTAAACCAAACCCCTTTCAAGCATTTTCTAATCAGCTTTTCACATTATTCTCTTCTACAAGTCAATTATAAACATATTTGTTCTGAATTTTCTCTGGAAATGTCCAACAACCTCGCGTTTGTTTTCAAAACATTCCAACATTCATGCTAGATCACAGATCGCCACGTGAGGGCGCCGTTGCATGCTTTCATCAGCTATGGGGGAAGAAGTATTACCTCATTCTCCGCCATCACCAGCGTCCCCTCATCCTTACCTGTGAGTCAAACAAAAACAGCAGTGATGTTGCGTTTAACAGATGTTTCTGCATAATTACAGCTGTTTACACAGCTGCTGACTGACTGACTAAACTAAAGAGATGTGGGTCATTCCGCTCAGATTTATAAGGAAAGTAAGTTAAAAACCTATCCTGCGGTTTTGTATAGTTTTTTTCTTACCATCAAAAGAATACAGCGCCTTGCAGTGACCGATGACGGGCAGCGGGTCGTCATCGTCGAATTCATCATCAAACTCATGTGGGTCGTGGTTTGGGAGTCCCGGCTGTGACGGATTGGGTCGGCGAAGAGGCGTGTGATGCTCCTGGTTGGTGTCGTCTGTGTAACTACCCTCAGGGCTGAGGGGAGACAGGTGAGAGCTTTGTTAGTGCACTTGGTCCTCTGATATGTGGAAAAAAGGTTTTCAAACTGCAGGAAGACTTTAGCTGGTGTTCTGGTAATGAACATCATGTCACCATCACATTGTAAAAATAAGATGGTGGTTTCTAATGAGTGCAGGGTTTCCCTCAGGCTTATGAAGCATGGTCCCAAACCCCCCTTCCCAGCCCTACTTTCTCCGCTGACGACGCATGGCAGAGAAACGAGCAGTAGCAGTAGCTCAGGCTAGCGTTAGCAATAGCTCAGGCTGGTGTTAGCAGTAGCTCAAGATGGTGTTAACAATAGTTTGGAATAGCATTAGAAACAGCTCAGACTAGCATTAACAGTAGCTCAGGCTTGAGGTAACAGTAGCTCAGGCTAGCATTAGCAGAAGCTCAGGCTGGTGTTAGCAGTAGCTTGGACTAGCATTAGAAACAGCTCAGGCTAGCATTAGCAATAGCTCAGGCTTGAGGTAACAGTAGCTCAGGCTAGCATTAGCAGTAGCACAGGCTTGAGCTAATAGTAGCTCAGGCTAGCATTAGCAGTAGCTCAGGCTGGTGTTAACAATAGTTTGGAATAGCATTAGAAACAGCTCAGACTAGCATTAACAGTAGCTCAGGCTTGAGGTAACAGTAGCTCAGGCTAGCATTAGCAGAAGCTCAGGCTGGTTTTAGCAGTAGCTTGGACTAGCATTAGAAACAGCTCAGGCTAGCATTAGCAATAGCTCACGCTTGAGGTAACAGTAGCTCAGGCTAGCATTAGCAGTAGCACAGGCTTGAGCTAATAGTAGCTCAGGCTAGCATTAGCAGTAGCTCAGGCTGGTGTTAACAATAGTTTGGAATAGCATTAGAAACAGCTCAGACTAGCATTAACAGTAGCTCAGGCTTGAGGTAACAGTAGCTCAGGCTAGCATTAGCAGAAGCTCAGGCTGGTGTTAGCAGTAGCTTGGACTAGCATTAGAAACAGCTCAGGCTAGCATTAGCAATAGCTCAGGCTTGAGGTAACAGTAGCTCAGGCTAGCATTAGCAGTAGCACAGGCTTGAGCTAATAGTAGCTCAGGCTAGCATTAGCAGTAGCTCAGGCTTGCATTAGCAGTAGCTGAGGCTGGTGTTAGCAGTAGCTTTGACTAGCATTAGAAACAGCTCAGGCTAGCATTAGCAATAGCTCAGGCTTGAGGTAACAGTAGCTAAGGCTAGCATTAGCAGTAGCACAGGCTTGAGCTAACAGTAGCTCAGGCTAGCATTAGCAGTAGCTCAGGCTTGCATTAGCAGTAGCTCAGGCTGGTGTTAGCAGTAGCTTGGACTAGCATTAGAAACAGCTCAGGATAGCATTAGCAATAGCTCAGGCTTGAGGTAACAGTTGCTCAGGCTAGCATTAGCAGTAGCTCAGGCTGGTGTTAGCAGTAGTTTGGACTAGCATTGTTCAGCAGTTAGCATTACTGTTACTAACATTTATATTACCGCCGTAAACGTGGGTGAGGACCTTCTATAAGATGTTCTACTAGATTGTTTAAGAGCTAGTCGTTTCTCTGTGACATAAAATTACTTATTAGTATAGGAAAGCAAAAAAAAACAATAGTTTGTTGTTTGTTAAGAAGGCTTTTACCTCTCTCTACCGTGAGGAGTGTGATGGTGGTTGTCTGTGCTGAGTCGTCTGTCTCCTCTGGAGCTCTGCTTTCCCTCAACTTCAGACAGCCAGCTCTGTGAGCATGAGGAAAGATAAATACTGTAGTTTCAACACAAAACCAAACCCAAAATTCCTCAGTGGAAATTTTAAAAAGGTCCTCCTGTCCATACCTCGTTTTTGTGGATTTCCGAGCGAAGCCTCTGGATGTTACAGTTGGTCTCTGACAGCTTTGGCTGAAGGCTGCTCGGGTCGCCCATCTGAGGGTTCTTCTCATACACATCCTTCATCTTGTTCAAAGCATCCCTGAAAGAAACGCAGTGGCAGTTATGAGCTCACAGCTACGTTTTAGCACTATTTCCATGTTATGCACACGTGCAGTCAGAGCATGTTTCTCACCTCTGATCCGTTTCTTTCTGAAGCTCCCGGTTGAGTTCATCGAGCTTCTGCTGCAGCTTCTTCCTTCTCTGCTCAGGAGGTAAGTGACTGAAATCCTCCAGAGACGGAGCCTGGAGAGGACAGGCAGCATTAAAACAGGAGATGACCACCAGCTTCTCTACAGATGTGTTAAAATTAATGATGCAGTTATTATAAATTTACAGTAATAAGACAGAGGTTAGGAAACCACCGCAGGTTTATTACTGAATGTCAGGGAAAGGGTACCTAAAGGTTCTGGTAATATTCTGTAATACGAGCTTCTTGACTGCTGCTGCAGATTCAGAAGAAACTGACTAAATCCAGGTTTAAGGTTCTAACTTTGTCAGACGGCGGGGAATCTATTCCAACGGAAAAGGAGCAGCCGCTAATATGACTTTTTCTACAGACGTGATGTGAATCGGACACTCAGGGACGCCCTACGTGGTGAGGACACATGCACTGTTAGCTACACACTGCTGGGTTTTACACACATACTCACCAACTTTACTGACCACTGAGCCATTAACCATTACAGAAAAAAAAAACAGAAACAACATGAGATGCGCATTAGTCATCAGTCACAAGACAAACCACACTGTTAGTGTTTCTGATCCGAGCACGGTTAAACGGAATAACGCCTAATCCCATCTTCTCCTGTTTTTATCGTCGTTATTCAATAAGACAATTGTTGTATTGTTTTAAAAAACAACAATTATTAGTATTTTCATGCTTTGCAGAGTTGGTTGTTTTGTGTTTCCGGTCGTTTCCGGTTCACTCTTGTTTTACGCTGTATGACTGTGGCCATCTTACTGATTGTTTTAGCTTATATTCATGTACATGTGGTTGTTTAAGGTTCCTTACAAATAAAGTTGGATTGGTTTGGATACGGGTTGAGCTAAGAAGTCACGTGTTTTTAAAGAGCAAGTCAACCCCTACAAGAAACTTACTTCACTCCCACTATGTTTGAAAAATGCAACAAATGCTGTTGCCTAGCAGACCGAGAGGGCGGAGCCACTAACAAATACACACACTCATGACATTGTGACATCATAATGTACCAGTTTACATCATAGCATACCTCTTAGCCAATAGTGGTGGCAGATTTAAATTCAAATGCAGTGAAGAGTTTTTACCTGACAACGGCACAACACTGACAGTTTCAGGCAGAAAATTTAAATTTTAACTAAAATGCACTAAAGTGCAAAACTATTGACTTCACGTGTCTGCAGCACGATTAGACACACATTTATATAGTATATCAGAAAAAAATA
The DNA here is from genome assembly GCF_043380555.1 of Nothobranchius furzeri. Lineage (NCBI taxonomy): Eukaryota > Metazoa > Chordata > Actinopteri > Cyprinodontiformes > Nothobranchiidae > Nothobranchius > Nothobranchius furzeri. Next base: position 73,210,901 of record NC_091748.1, read on the forward strand.
GTTGATTTGGGGGTGACTTGCTCTTTAAAGTGCCTCACCTATTTCTAGAAATGTGCACAAAAACCATCCTGCTGCTGGATCGTCTGGTGTTGAGTGACGGCGGTGACACGGAGCCATTAAACCAGGATAAATAATGCATAGAATATACTATTTACTAATAACACTGAATTTTAAATTAATCTGTTTTTATCTTCACAATAATTAAAAACTGTATATAACGATTAATATATAATCATGGGGGGGGGGGGGTCATGCATTCTCAGCTGCCTTTAACCGTGTGCGAGTCGCCCTCTTTGCTGATTTTTAGGTCCGTTTGAAGACGCATTTCCATGTTACGGCTTTCCAACAGCAGATGCTGCAGCGTGGCTTCATTGTCCAGCATGTAATGTGGTCTTTTAATTGTGTTTGATACTTCTTATGGTTGTTTTATACTGATTTTCCTTGTGTTTCTCATTGCTTCTTGTATTGTTCAGCACCTCGGGCATCCGATAAGTTTGCGGAAGTGGCTTTACAAATAAAGTGAAATGAAACGAAACATTTGTTTGTTTGTTTGCTGTTTTACAAATAACTGGACTGCAAAGTTCAATCAGGCATGACGATTAGCCCCAAAAGCTCAGGTGGGACTCAGCATCTCCTCAGGGCCCTTAAGCCACTCAGCTTGGTCGGCCTCATAGATGACAGCAGCCAATCACAGACGGGTCTGACGTGGACATCGACCGATAAGATTTTTTTCTATTGCCGATGGCGATTTGTACCGCCGATTTTTAATGGCCAGATATCCAGATGTTTTCCACCTTATTTTCATGACAAAATGTCACTAATAACATCAGTTGATGCACACATTTTCTGAAGCTGAATCAGTTTTCGAACTTTGATTTTAACTAACCAGTAAATCTCTACTTTGTACACGGCTCAGTGATAAAGTCAGACGCCTAAAAAGTTTGAGTATTTATTACGAAGATGTTATTGAGGGACGTGAAATCTAAATTAAATTCTGCAACAGTGTCGGTACAAGATCTGCTCAGGTGCAAGATCGGCTCGGGGTCCTTCGACTGCCGATGACGTCAAAGTAGTTGATTGGCTGAACATGAACCTTACGAAGTTACGTAATCACGTTACGTTGTTATCACGTTACGTTGGTCCAGGCAAATTTTTCTGTTGGAAAGATGGACAACTTTTACAAAGAAATCCATCATTACCTCTTTGAAAATACACTTTTAGCACAGAGCTGCATGTATATTAGGGCTGAACGATTAATTGCATGTGCAATTAAATTGCGATGTGACAAAAGGAGATTTTCTAATCGCAAAGGCTGCAATTTGGCAGCGAGTGGTTAGCGCAATGCTAATATACATGGAAAAACCCATAAGAATGCTAATGCTAATATCACTGATTACATTGTTACAAATTATGAATTAGAAACGTGCCAAATGATTACATTTGGAGTCTAATAGAAAGTAAAACTACCATCAATCAAATAAGTACAGACAGGTATTTTAGTAAAGCCAGAAAACTTTTAACTCCAGAGTTTTGGCTAGCAGCTATGAGCGTAACTGAACTACGCATGGACAAGACGTCAAAAACTCTAAACACAAAATACTTCAATAAACGGGACATGCTTCTTTCCTGCAAATACAGTTTCACAGGTGTTGCTAATACCTATGATCCTTCAAGGGATGTGCTCAAAGAGGAGTTCAACATTATGAATAAAATATAGTGTTTTATTTTACAAATACCATTATAAACACAAACTTACGTCTTAAGAAACATTATTTTAATAACGAAACTGCTAAATTCTTTCCAACAGTATAGATGTGTAGTGTATTTTGTCTGAGTGGGTTTGCCGTACTTTGACGTCATCGGCAGTCGAAGGACCCCGAGCCGATCCTGTACAGACAACGGCACCAGGCTGCCAGAGGATGTGCCTGACTTTAAATCAGCTTTACTAAGGACAAATATCGGCCGATGTCGATATATTAAAAAATAGTATCAGCTGACCGATATATCGGTCTACCCTTAGTCTGACGACAACAGAAGCTTCAGTTTGGTGCTGGATGTTTACAAGTTTGCATGAAACCGTTAGTACACTCACGGCACCACATCAACATCAGGAATACACACCTGATGTTGATAAATTATTTCAGCTGTTATTTCTCCTCCACACATTAAAAACACCACACAAAACACTTCACTCCAAAAATAACACACCCTCCAAATCCCCTCACACACCGGCACGCCTTCAACCACCAGGGATCCACCGGCGTGTGATTGGAGCAAGCTCCTGTCTCGGAGATAATAACAGAGGAAATCAAACACAAACTAAAGAGATGCAAGGAACAACAAAAGAAGAGGAAACACTAAAGAAAATAATTCTTTAAGTTGTCTGCAAACTCTTCAGATTTTAGCTTTTATCAGCATTTTAATGAAATCTACAATCTAAGATATTCCATCACCAGGACCTGCAGACATTCTGCAGAAATGATGACACACGTGCCGCAAACCTGTCTCTAAAACATCTCTACCTCCTGTTTCACTCCTCTCCTCAGGTCCCGTAAATTCAGAGAGAGCTTGGGCGCTGCAGTTTTAATCTGAGACAGATAGTAGCTGACAAGGTCAGAGCTGAACAGTGGAGAAGAACAGAGGTAGGAGGAGGAGGAAGGTGGAGGGGAAAAGGAGGGGCTCTGGTGAGAAGCATGGTGACAGGACAGAGCCAGGGAGCAGAATAAATTGTCAGATTTGGATTTTTAAACATAAGCTCCATTTTAATGGGTGATTTCTGATGAGGAGAGGGTGTAACTAATAAAAAGATGGAGATCATCTTTGCTACTTGATTCTATAAACAAGCAGCTCGAGGTCGACCATTTGAAACCTAAACAAATCTGAAAGCCCTGGACACACACACACACACACACACGTTCACACAGGTTCCTGATGGTACGAGGCAGCTGACTGGGTAAACATCAACCAACAGTTGGAGGTTAATGAATGACCAGCACCACCTTTATGAAGAAGGCTAAGGTCCAAAGAGTGTGTCCGAGGACTTACTGACTAGTTTTATGCACGCTGGGAAATTCAGATCAACACAATCTAAACATTTCAAATGGAAATGAGACAATTAAGAAGACGGGAGTCTTCTCAGGAGCGATAACTGTTCAACTGAATGTCATCTCTTGGGTGTTTGTGGGAGTTTAAGCAGACGCCCTCGCTCCGGTACCTTTGGTTTCTTCCCAAAAAGCCAGAGCTTGTTCTTGGTTCTGCTCATGGCGTGTTTGTTGTCGGTTCGCAGGCCGGGGCCTCCGTCTCGCTCTCGTTCCTTGTCTCCTTTGGGTGTGTTGCTGATGGTCCCGTCTGATCCTGTCCTGCTTAAATTCTGACTGAAGTCTTCAAAGGGAAAGTCGCCCGGTGGCTCAAAGCCAGATTTAAATGACTCCACTACTATTGCTGAATCCTGGGGAGAGAAGGGGGGTGAACACAGAGGGACACCAGGCAGGAGTGAATGTCTGTTAATGCGAGACAGCTTTCTGACGAAGTCATGTAGGACGGTTTTCTCACGTACCCGTCGCTCATCTACAGCCTTGGCGGCAGAAACCATTCCATCTAGACATTTGGAAACGATGGGAATGACTCTCCTCTCAGCCTCAGCAAAGCTTCGATACGTCTCCCCGAGCTTCACTGTCCGACGTTCGTCCATGTCTTGCAGATTCTAGCGTGGAGCAGAAAAGACATAAATACAGGGTATCTGCAGGTTTAAGGGAGCCAAATTTAAGACTTTTTAAGACCTTTTTTAAGGCCACTTTGAATAAATTTAAGCTTTTTTTTTCCCATTTAATTTAAGCTATAATTTCCGCTATTGCCTGGAACCGGCGTTAACCACGTCGCGAACGTGGGATTAGCCATCCAGTTACCATTAAACTTGCACTTCCCCACGGCGCAAGCTCCCACTAGCTTAACCAGCTAATGTGCTCATCTAAAAATAGCCCCCTTTCACAACCAACTGAATGTGTACGGTTCCGCTTGTGCCAACATCATACACAAAAAATGCTGAACACTAAAAATTCATGAAAATTTTATAGAAATAAAAGAATCGTGTTTGGTAATTTAAGACCTTTGGGAACTATTTAAGGATTATTTGTCATTTTAAAGGATTTTTAAGGCCTTAAATTTGGAAAAGCAAATTTAAAACTTTTTAAGACTTTTTAAGGACCCGCGGATTCCCTGTAAATACGTAGGTCTCTTGTGCGTAAATAACTCAGGAAGTAAACAGGTCCGTTACACGAGTGGATGAATAGGTTACGGTTTACACAAGTTGTTGAATTAAACATTCGATGGTGTGTTTGGCCCAACACTTTCTCTAAACATGATACTGGTTTACCTAAGCTCTCAGGGTCATTTAAAGGCACAGTAGGAGGTGTTTTTGGGACTTTGATTGAAATTCTCTTCACATATCAATGGCAACAAATAAATTAAATGTGTTGTCAAAAGAAGGTATAATAGTAATCGGCTCTGAAACGCCTCATCCATCACTGTGGACGTCCCGTTCTTATCGAAGGAGTCCGTCAGAGAACTTTAGGACTTTTGGCTGGCAAGGTGCAACAACAGGTCTAAAGGGTAAGCTAAACTACTTCGATCCACCTAAAGGAAGCTAAAGAACAAATACTTTCTCCCATCTCAATCAAAATGTCATGCATCAATAAGAAGTGGATGTATTTTTAAAGATGCCCAAAAATCAGTTGGGTTTGCAGCTGAGTGTAGAACACTTCATGCCTTAGCACTATTTTAAATGTCTGGTTTAATCCTTCTTCTTCCGGCTCTTGGAGAGTACAGGCGCTTTTTTTTCTCCTCTCCCTCCCTCTTGTCCCAAGGCACTTGGTCCTGTCTTGTGTGCACGGCGCTTCTGCATTTTTTCTGGAAACTGGAAATTATTAAAAATGGATCTGGTCAGCTGGTCTCTCAACGCGATTTATTCAACGATGAGAACGGGAGAAGGGTCTCCCGGGTGCCCCTCTGGGACAGATCCAGCTGGGTGTATCATGGACTCCTGGAAACAGTGGAACCTGATCTGCCTCTCTCAACTGTCTGTAGAGGATTCTGAAGATGTCTGGGTATTCGTGGTGTTGGTGTCGGGATTCCTGCTGTTTGGCCTGAGCGGTTACCTGGCTTACTGGAACATTAACGAGCTTTCGAGGAATATTGGCTCAATCCTGGAGCTCAGGGATGGAATGCATCACGCTGTGAACGCACAAACTCATATAATTGTTGAGATGAGTCGTAAGCTTGGAACTTTGGCTGAGATTCAGGCTCTGACACAGAAGGTGGATTCCATCAAGGACAGAGTTGTGGACGGATCAGCACGGATTGGGATAGATTAATTACGCCATTATTGGATCTAGAGGGGTTGTAGACCAACAGAACTCTAAGGCAGAGAGGAAATGATCTCTGTCTGTCCCTAAACAACCCTTATCTAAATCTGGTGCCCTTGGAGCCTGTGAGGCTGAAGCGATAACTCCCCCTCAGAAGAAATGTGGAAGGCTGCCGTCGCTATGAAAACTCTTTCTCCCTATCCCAGCCTGGGCGGGACTGTGACCGGTGAAGGCCGTGGAACCATATGTAGGAGTCAATGTGCTCTCTAACCCATTATCTCCCTCCCCTGTCCAAACGGAGGTGATGAGCGCTGCTCCATGCGGCTGCACACACCGAAGTGAGGAGAGTCCCAACCCTACCTCCCCACCTAGTGGACACTTATGTTGTGTAATGTCTGAAGTGTGTGCATTTCTGTCTGAGGTGTTTTTTTTGCATAGCAAAGCTGCCCTCCCTGTGGAGGGTAACTCTGAAGTGCCTTTTTTCCCCTCCCCCTGACTCTCTCCTCATATAAACCCTCTTGATCTATAACGATAGCGCGACTCGGGTTGCGAATGACCACAGTCACCAATTCTTGTCATGTGTCTATGTATGTATGTCTGATCTCAGAATTGTGTGTACTGAAACTCTAATTTCCCTCTGGGATTAATAAAGTATTTTTGAATTGAATTGAAGACTACAGGTACAACACAAAGTGTGTTTACATGAGCATCAGAAAACCGAACTACTGCCTTACGTCAGATTTGTAAAATGCATGTGAATGTCTCAGTCCAGCTGAAGTCCAACCAAACTGGACTACTCCTAATCGAGCTGAGACGCCTTATGAAACAGACTTCCTCTGCATGTAAGTGACGAGACCCCAGAAGCGTCCTGATATCATCGCCACGACAACACCATCAAGCGGTACAGTTTCCAAACAAGATGTGCTGCAGCGTTGTCGTCCACTCCTTCAGCCATTTTGCATTTTCTGCATTTACTTTGTCGGCTTCAATCCCACCAGCGTTTGTTTACTTTTTGTGTTCCTATAATCTAACAAGAATCAGGACACGAAAAGGTGCATGTCACCACCTACCATAGCGGAGTGGAACGCACTAGCGGCATGTAAACCAGGACAAAGACTCCCAGCTTATTGCTGTAAATGACCCTATAAAAACCTAGATGTGTAGGTTAACGCCCTGACTTAGACACACCTAAAAACTGGTGAGCAGAATTTCAAAACCTTATTGAGTTATGAGTATTTATTAAACAGGAAGAACAATATTATCCAACAAAGAAGCCTGAATGTATTTATTTGTTTACCACAGAAGACAGAACTGGTTAATGAAGAACGGTAAAATAAAAACATTTTGTCTGTAAGGACCGTTAAAGAGTTGTGTGAAGCTTCACGTGCTGCATTTACCTTGAAGATGTGTGGTATAGCGTTATTGAAATGCTTCCACTGCTCCGAGTTGAAGCTCTGCAGCTGAGCAGCGTACTCGTTCTTACTCTCATCGGCCGTGTGAGTGCGAAGGTAGAGCTGGGCTTTGGCCTGAAAGATGATTTCATAATTATTGGCGTTCAGGAACCCACAACACACACAAATGCAGACCTGCCAACCTTGTCAAATTTTTTTGAGTACCACTTGTGTGGCGTTTTTTCGCAGACTTTTGCAACTCCATTGCTTTTCACGCTGTAATCTCCCCATTCACTGGATGGAAATTTTAATACAAACACACACACACACACACACACACACACACACACGTTCGTAGTTCTTATTTTGACGAGTAAGTTCATGGACATTTTTACAGTTTGACCTGACTCCAAAGTATCATGTATTTTAATATTAAACTGTAAAACTCGAAGGTTTCCTTATATAATATTTGTGCTTATACAAGTCACTTGCATTAAATTATTTCAATACGAATTAATAAAAATTGAACATTTATTTGTATTTAATGGTAATTATTTATTTTGTAGATTGCAACTGGCGTTTCTGTTCTCAAGAATGTAATGTTAAATTGGCTGAAAGCACATAAGCACACATCACCAGGGCTAATTTATTAATTACCTGCAGCTCCCTGGTGGCTTATGTCCACATCATAACTGCAGATTGTGCAAAATGCATGGTGAGGTTGTTTAGAGGGTCGCAAGCATGGCCACTGTTCTTGATATTTGGACAAAAACTTCTGAGACACATGGACCCTCTTCTTTTTGGCAGGTCTGCTAACCAACCCCTCCCTGTCTGCTTCTCCCTCATCTGCCATAGCATGAGTTGCAAAATGAGCTGCGAAAAAAAATAATGGCTGCATGTTTAAACTGTATAAACAATCACATTCCTCCTTATGTACAGGCCAAATCTATCTGCAATGGATAAATGGATAGTGTGTGTGTGTGTGTGCGTGCGTGCGTGTGTGTGTGGCTTTAATCAAGTTTATTTATATAGCGCCAAATCACGACAAGAGTCATCTCAAGGCACTTCACATAATAAACATTCCAATTCAGGTCAGTTCATTAAGCCAATCAGAAAAAAGTTTCCTATATAAGGAACCCAGCAGGTTGCATCGAGTCACTGACTAGTGTCAGAGTCTTTACAGCAACCCTCATACTAAGCAAGCATTTAGCGACAGTGGAGAGGAAAACTCCCTTTTAACAGGAAGAAACCTCCAGAGGATCCTGCTCAGTATAAGCAGCCATCCTCCACGACTCACTGGGGATGGAGGACAGAGCAGGCACACGCACACACACACACACACACACACACACACACACACACACACACACACACACACACACACACACACACACACAGAGTGACCCCGGGTTTCCACGGGAGCCGTCAGCAGCACGTTACTGCAGCAGCACGTCTAGCTGCTGCTTGGCCCTTCCCACGAGACGCGAAGCAGCAGGGGAGCAGCTGTCACCGACAGAGCACGAAGTCACACGAGTGACTTCGTCAGTAAACACAACAACAAGCAGGAGAAAACTACAACATGGCTCCAAAATGTTTGTGTTTTTATGTTCTGTCCGTTTTATAATCGCCAATACGGACCTGAAAAACAAAGGAGACCGCTAGCTAGGTGATAACTTCTCACAGGGCCACACAGTTAGTAACCTTTTTTAAAGTAAAGCGACCGGAAGGCAGTACGTTCTTTATTCTGAAAATCTCGGGAGCTTCTCTCCATTTCCACGTCCGATTTCCTGTCTTTCCTTCCCCAAAAATGTCGAACTTGACCCGTTTCAGAGGCGTCGCGCGTAGAAAATAGAACCGGCGCGTAAAGGCCGCGACATGCTGCTCCTGAGACGCGGCCGACTCGCGCTGCTGACGGCTCAGGTGGAAAAGGTTCTGTTGACCACAGCGGTTCCTATCAGCAGCTATGACGTGCTGCTGCAGTAACGTGCTGCTGACGGCTGCTGTGGAAAGCCGGGGTTAACCTCACCACAACAGCAGCGAGTGGCGAACCGGAGGGAGAGAGGAGCAGCAGGCAGGACGAAGCGGTGGGTTACGCTATAGGCTAGGCAGGATAGTTTTTCTCTGCTTTTCTACGATGACTGGCTTAAACTTCTTCACCATGCCGCTGAGTCGTGTTGTCAGACACGAGTACCACACGTAAATATTTGCCACAGAACTCAACTCACGTATCCGCAGCTTTTTGCGTAGAGGGGTGAGTCGTACCAGCGTAAATAGATACCAAATTGTGTACTGGCTACCCAAAATGCGTACAGGTTGGCAGGTCTGCAAACGGCACAAAATCACTTTAGAGCAGAAAAGGAACTTTAAAAGATTCATTCATGGTGTTATTTAAAGGCTACGTCCTGTTTTAGTACAGATTTAATCAGGGTTGCACTGTGACAGCATGACTGATAGGAAGTGAGATCACTTTTGTGTTATTTATTAAATTCATAAAGCAAACATTTAAAGCAGCGGCGTGTTCAGCCATCTGCCAGCTGCAGACTAGAGTCAACATCTGGGTAGTTTCAACGTTAATCCAAACAATGAGCTGAGAACCGTTCATTCCAGCGTCTTCAGTTAAATGATTCACAGCAGTTCTGTTGCAGGCCAGTTTCTTACCTTTTCCACTTCCGATTTGGTGGCGTTGATGTCGTTATCTAACCGGTCGTAGGTCAGCTGGGCTTTCTCTGCTTCCCTGCATTCTCTCTCAAACTTCCTTTTACTCTAAAAGTAAAAGCAGGTGCGTTTTATCACCACAGCACATAAAAAACATGCTTGTGTAAGCTTCTCGTTGCAACACGGTTCTTTTATTTCCGGTCCCAGTAAATAAAACTAAGAAAATATGTGAATGAGGGGGTGATGAATCAGACACGAAGACAGTTTACTTCCTGACAGTCCATCTGGGTTACATTAACAGCAGAGGAAACTGTGAATGGTGGAGACATTGCCGTCTAGTCACTAGATAGTCACCGTTAAAGTCATGCAGACCACACACTGAAACATTCTTAGTCACATGTGCAGGACGAACTCCATTAATGTTCTAGAGGCTAAAAAAAAGTGGGCCTTATTTAGAAAAGCAGGAACTATGGAGGGTAATTAAGTGTCCTGCAGTGAGCTGAGTGTTGGGAAATATCCCAGTTAATGTCATTAAATGACCTCAGAAACGAACAAATGGAATTTCGTTCTTTGGAGCCTTTGGGGAGCTGGGCAGAAGGTTGGAGCTATTGGGCCTTCTCTTGATTTGGAAGGAGTTGGGCTTGTAGGGAAGTGTGTGTTTCCTGGTTTTGGCTCCTGAGGATAGGGAATCTCACTAGGAGGAAGAAAGAGATAATGCTTTCCTTTCAGATTAACGGACACATTTTTTAAGAGTTCAATTAATTTGAGCATAGAAGCAAAGAACTGCTTGGTCCAGTATTTGACTTTAAGAAGGAAACACACACACACACACACACACACATATATATATATATATATATATATATGTACATACACACACACACACATATATATATATATTTTTATGAATATGAAATCCCGTATTTGTTTCTTGTCTAAATAAAGGCTTGTGCGGATTATGGGACTGAGAACGAGGCGCGTCATTCCTCCTTCTGTTAGCATTTCTCTCATTCTTCACGCAGGCATGTATGGGATGAGCACAGCTGGACGTCCCCGACAGAATATTTACCCTAAACACAGCTTCTCCCTCTCCCTCCCTCCCTCGCTCCTCACTTACATTTTCCATCTGCTTCCAGCACTGATCCAAATACTGCTGAGCCTTTCTGCCCTCCTGTAGATGCTGCTCATTTACACACACAAACACAGAAATAAGAAAACAAACAAATGATCAGACTGAGTTACAAACAACAATAAACCAGATACTGGTTAATGCATTAAGACTTGTTTCTAGGGAGGAAGTAACATGTTTATTACAGGCTGGGGATCTTTTTAGCCTGTTAGCACCAAATCAGTTCAGATGTGCTTTCACGCTTCATCTCTAACATTTTCATTAATGCAGCACTTTGATATTCTAACGTTTGTTTTATTTGTTAGAAATCAAATGGGATTACAACAGGGCGAGTCGTAGGCTTTATGCTAAATGGCCTGTATTTGATATAACGCCTTTTCGAGTCCTGGAACCGCCCCATGGCAATTTACAACACAATCAGTCATTCACCCATTCACACACTGGTGGTGATGAGCTACGATGTAGCCACAGCTGCCCTGGGGCTCACTGACAGAGGCGAGGCTGCCGAGCACCGGTGCCACCGGTCCCTCTGACCACCACCAGCAGGCAACGTGGGTTAAGTGTCTTGCCCAAGGACACAACGAAAAACTGGGCGGGGCTCGAACCTGCAACCTTCCGATTACGGGGCGAGCACTTAACTCCTGTGGCACCGTACAACAGATGAACACAATTCATATTTGATGCATGAATGATTATTTTCCTGAAGAGTTTTTTTATTGTTTCATTTTATTTAATCCTCCACCGCTGAAACTGGCCTCGTCTTTTAGAAACTAATCCTGATTTATTGAGTTGGCAAAGAGCAAACCTGGATTTTTATTCCCTTAAAAGTCCCGACATCCACACATACGAGTGCCGGCTTGTTAAAATGCGATGATATTTTGTTTGTTTTGTTTTTCGTGTTTATTACGTTCTAATAAATAAGCAAGGCCAACAAAAGCTCAGGTTAAACGGCGGTCTATTAACAGCCAAAGTGACAACTGTTATAAACTGAACTAATTAATTAGAATTAGAATTAGTTTAGTTTATTTCAAACAAAGAAAACATACATTTTTTAAAAAAAATACCACAAACAGAAAAAATACATATCATCCCTTCTTCTGTGTTTGAAAAGGAGTAGGCTGAAGTGGAAACTTATATGTCCCTACCCCTTTATACAAGTAATTTTTACTTGTTTACTAAATCTAACACAAAACCGACATTAAAACAAACAAAATGGTACAAGTCACCAAAAACCACCAAATTATATGGAAAAAAAACAACAAAAGAAAAAAAAACATCTTTTTACAATTGATACAATTTACTTTTCCTTAGAATAAAGGACACTCACATAAATCATCTATTTTCTACTATATACTTGTTCAGAATATGTTTTTTATAATTCATTTTAAACACATTTATATTTGTACTTACTTTAATTTCTTCTTCTAAATTGTTCCATAATTTAACCCCAATTATTGTGATACACATCTGTTTTAATGTTGTTCTAAACTTATGTATCTTTAAGTTTAGTGTTCCTCTCAGGTTATATCCTCCTTCTCTCTCTGTGAACAGTTTCTGTATTTTATCAGGCATTAATTTATTTCTTACTTTATACATTATTTGTGCTGTTTTGTATTTAACCAAGTCCTGGAACTTCATTATCCGTGTTTTTATAAAAAGTTCATTTGTGTGATCCAAATATCCTGCATTTGTTATTAATCTGATAGCCCTTTTCTGCATTGTTGTTAATGTCTGTAAATGACTTTTGTACGTGTTTCCCCAGACCTCTACACAATAGCTCAAATATGGCAGTAGCATCGTATTGTATAACATATAAAGTGCTTTCTGATTAAAAATATACTTAGGAAATAAATAATAAGTCGGTGTTCTGCTTTTCGACACCCAAACACATCAGAAGCTGGTAAGTAAAAACAGTTGTCATGACAGATTTGCTTTATGGCCCAAAAACGAAAACCCAAATCTTCGGTTTCTGCCATGAACAGATGGCAGCAAACATGAAAACAGATGGTTAGCATCCCATCCAACATATTTATCCTCTCGGGAGAAACCAAACAGAAAATGAACGCACACAAGGAGACAGAAGACACAACTGCACTATCCTCTTTCGCAGAAATGCGCCTGTGTAGCGTTTCTTCAGCGGGGACGTTTAGCACTCACATGTTTCCTCTCGCCCTTCAAGTCCTGGCTGTACCTCATCAACTCCCCGTAAACCCGGTTACCCATCTCCTCCGCCACCACCTCCCTCTGACCGGCGTAGTCATTCAGCTCACTCAGTAACGAGTAGAACGACAGGCACGACGTGAACCTGCAAACATAACGAACACAGAAAAAGCATCATAAGTCAAACGCCTCTTATGAAGTTTTACACCCCAACAGAAGTGTCATGGATTTGAAAAAAGCTCTCACACACCATTATGATACGAATGAGATTTGTTTATTATGTAAACGGAATAAGCAAAGAAAATTTTACCACTCCTACAAACTTGTTTTTGTGCTCAGACTGTTGCCTAAAAGCTGCTCTACTGCTGTTTACCGGTGATAAAATCACAACGTGGTGAACAATGTGAGTATTTTTATCACCCGTGTCAGAACATTAAACTCTGTTATCATGTAGATTCGTCACTCAGAGTGAAATGTTTCAGGCCTTTCTTATTACTTTGGTGTTTATGAGTACAGAAAATAAAAATCCAAATTCAGCATCTCTTTTTTTTTTTTTTTTTTTCCAAAGCCTTTGGTGTCACCTGACCAGGATTTGGACACCGATCTCCCGGTCCCAGGGTAGACACTCGCACCACTAGGCCACTGAGCTGGTATTGATGCAGGGTGGCTGAATACAAATGTACGCCAATCTTCAGATTTTTTTCATTGCTTCAAATTTTAAAAACCATACATCAGTTTCACTCCACTTAGCAATTATGTAAAGTAGTAAAAAACCAGTATTTTTTTTCAGGCCTTTCTTATTACTTTGGTGTTTATGAGTGCAGAAAAAAAATCCAAATTCAGCATCTCAGAAGAAGAGGATAGAGTTAAAATTTAAAATATTGGAAAATCATGATGTCACAACCTGATCAGCTAATTAAGCTAACTAACTGTCTTATCACCACCAGGGTGTGAATGACTGATAGTGTTGAGCACCTTGGGGGGGGGGGGGGGACTCCAGAAGGTGCTATGTCACAAATAAACATTTAACCATTTAAATGGTTTGAGATCATTTTTAAGTTCAGCCAAGACAAAGGTGGTTTGTGAAGAAGAGTCTCCGTGTAGCCAGCCACTTCCTCTGGATAACATTAGTACTGATGTAATGATGTTGTTTAATTATCCAATAAAACGTGTCTGGCCCGCCTTCCTTCCTCCACCCGGATGATAAAAAGTGAGGCAGAAAAACTATTTCGTGCATACTTCCTCCAGCTGAACCAGAAAGCTGCAGCCAGAGTTCTGATGAGATCAGGTTCCTCCAGGTGTTGCTCTCTACCCTAACCCAATAAAACTCTGAAAGATCCAGCTACTTCTTATATTAGAGACTTTTTTGTTTTAAAGTTCCCAACAGAGCTTCAGGTTTCCGTCCGTGAGCAGACAATTGGTCTACCTTTAAGGCTTCAGTATTTCCTTTAAGATCTATTTTCTAGTTCGGGTTAGTTTGAGTTATCCTGGCTCACCACATCTGTTGAAGTTCCTCTCGATGTATGTATGGGTTGCTGCTTTCATTAACTTTGTTCTCTTTTACAGAAGACGACCACCCCTGTAGGGTTGTGTTGGCTGCAATGTCGCGTAGACATCGGGGGGGCAGCTACCCTGGATTGACAGACAGGGGTGGTGACCCTCTATTTAAAAAGGGGGACCGCACTCCTGAGCCTCACTGGTAAGGTCTATTCGTCCAATGGATTCTCGAACCTCAGATTCAGAAGGAACAATACGGTTTTCGTCCTGGCCGTGGAACACTGGACCAGCTTCAGACCCCTGGAGGGTGCGTGGGAGTTCGCCCAACCAATCTACGTGTGCTTTGTTATTTTGGAGAAGGCATTCGACCGCATCCCTTGGGAGGCCCTGTGGGGGGTACTTCAGGAGTGTGGGGTACCAGGCCCTCTGATACGGGCTGTTAGGTCCATAACCTTTAAGGACAGGATGTCTAAGTGCAGCCAAGACATTGAGGGGATCCGGTTTGGTGGCCTAAGAATTGAGTCTCTTGCTTTTTGCAGATGATGTGGTCCTGTTGGCTTCATAAGAACATGATCTCTGGCTCTCACTCGAGCGATTCAAAGCCTAGTGTGAAGTAGCTGAGATGAGAATCGGCTCCTCTAAATCCGAGACCATGGTCTCGAGTCGGAAAAGGGTAGAGTGCCTTCTCCGGGTCAGGGATGAAGTCCTGCCTCAAGTGCAGGAGTTTAAGTAGGGTTAGGGTTCATGAGTGAGGGAAAACTGGAGCGTGAGATCGATAGTCGGATTGGTGCTGCATCTGCAGTGATGCGGGCGTTGTTCCGATCTGTCGTGGTGAAGAGAGAGCTGATCCAGAAAGCAAAGCTCTTGATTTGCCAGTCGATCTATGTTCATATCCTCACCTATGGTCATGAGCTTTGGGTAGCTACCGAGAGAATGAGATCACGGACAAAATGAGTTTTCTCTGCAGGGTGGCGGGGCTCTCCCTTAGAGAGAGGGTGAGAAGCTCAGTCATCCAGCGGGAGCTCGGGGTACACCAGCTGCTCCTCAACATTGAGAGGAACCAGTTGAGGTGGCTCGGGCATCAGGTCAGGATGCCACCTGAACGAGACCTGGTGAGGTTTTCCGGGCACGTGCAACCAGGAGGAGACCTAAAGGAAGACACTGGATATGCTGAAGGAACCAAGTCTCACGGCTGGCCAGGAATTTGCCTTGGGGTTCCCCAAAGGAGTTGGCATAAGTGGCTGGGGAGAGGATGGTCTGGGCCTCACTGCTTGCACCCGCGGCCCGACCCCGGATGAGTGGCCGAAATTGTTGGATGGACCATCGCTGTCTCTCGGTGTTTGTCCCCGTCTCTCCCCTGTCCTCTCAGACTCAAGTCGGCCAGGCAGAAGGCAGCCTGTCTTGAACCCAGTTCTGTTTCTGCTGGACCTGATAGGATTTAGATCTGTTGCGGCACTTTGAGATGACTTCTGCTGTGAAGTGGTGATTTATAAATAAACTGTGTTACATTTTATTAACATGAAGATCTTGTTACTGAGTCAAGAAGACAAAACAGTTTAGCTATGACTTCTACAAACAATTGTAAATTAATTATCTGCTGCAACGCCACATCAACACTCACCTCGGCTCTTCATCTTTTGAACGCTTTGGACAATATTTCTTTACTAAGTTCCTAAATGAGGAAAAAAGAAGAGTTAGAGGCTTGAGATGCCGTCTGATATTGTAAAACTATGGAGACGACACACACACACACACACACACACAAACGCACGAGCATACACGCACGCACACACTAAACAACACACCTACTGTACACAGGCTACATCAGCATACTTTAGAATTTAATTAAGGAAGAATCAAAGACACTGAACATCAAAGCTGTCTGCCCCTTTCCCCCAGGCTCTGAAAATACACTCAGCAACACAGTGAATTATATGAATTAATTCACTGGAGAGTGCGTGCGTGCGTGCGTGCGTGCGTGCGTGCGTGTGTGTGTGTGTGTGTAACATGCACAAAATTCCACACGAATATGTTTTGATATTTTTTAACTGTCTCTAGACCTCAACCTTCATTGCTTCTCCAGTGACTCTATGTTGTATATTCAGTAGAGTTACACTTTGAAATTACCAACCAGTGGGACTAAACTGGTTTTATTCAATTTACTGGTCTTGTGTGTTTTTTTTAGCTGTGGAACCAACTGCATATAATAAAAATATTAATTAATATTAATATTAATTCATATTTATTTACAGCATCTTCAGGTTGTTGTTGCTAACTGATGATGACATTAATCTACATTTTACCTTTCTGGGAATGTTAAAAAAATTCACGGCAAGCTCCTCTGTTTGATTCTGCAATGTCGTTTTAACAGCATTGTATTCACCCTCCCACTGTCTTTATGGGTGACCCCACGAGGAAGGTTGACCATTGAGCAGGGTTGATGGTTTATCGCTTGGGTCCATGTGGCAGGGGTGAGGTGGTGCTCAGTCACTCCTCACCCCTGCCACATGGACCCAAGCGAAAAACCATCAACCCTGCTCAATGGTCAACTTTTCTCGCAGGGTCACACCCATTAGGGCAGTGGGAGGGTTACACTCATTAAAAACTGCTTCTTTCATCTCCAGAACATCTCTAAATGAAACCTAGGGATGCTCGATATTGTTTTTTTTTTTTTTTTGTCGATTTTTTGATACTGTCTAACTCTTAATTTCCGATACAGATATTTTGCTTTATACATTTGTGCCTTTGTAAGTATCCCTTTATTCAGGGAATGTTTGGGCGTGTGGTAATGTTACTCAATTGATAAAATCTAAGCAGCGTGATCGTACTCATGCTAAGCTAGGCTAAACGCTAAGCATGCTGATTAGTCAGTAATGTATTTTTTCTGTTTCTGTATATTGCAGCTACAGTAATAAAACATTTATAAAGATCTTCCATTAACAAAAGAAAGCATTGGGAGATGATTCTTGTGCTTGCTTTAGTGGTTTGCTAGCTGCTAGCAGCACATAGCTACATGCTGCTAGGGACAGCAGATCCTCACTACACAGAGCTAATTCCTAATTACTCACAAGTTGTGCCAAATAAAACTAAAGTATCTCAAAAACTGAAACTCACATCTGTCATCTTTTGAGTGACAGCTGAGGAGTTGGATTTATAATATATGCATGGTTTGTAAAAGTTGAATCATTTAAGGAGTAAAAACCGGTAGATTTTCTCCAATATTACATTTTAATGCCAACATCGAATAATAATATCGGACATTCATGCTTTTGTTTCATTGCGCCTGGACTACTGTAAGTCTTTCAGCTGGACTAAATTTCAATCAGCAAAAACGCTTAAAACTAGTGCAAAATTCTGCTGCACGACTGTTACGTTACTCCTGTCCTGGCCTCACTCCACTGGCTTCCTGTGAATTTTAGAGTCTACTTTAAAAGTCCTATTTTTAACTTTTAAAGCCTTATATGATCAAGCACCCTCATATATAACTGATTTGGTGCAAAATCTACATTTCTGAATATTGCCCGAGATCAGTAGGTTAGATGCTCCTGTTGGGCCCAAAAACCCAACTAAAGTCCTGTGATGCAAGCTCCTTGTTTAATTGTTTAATTTTCATTTGTGTTTATGTTCTTGTGTTATATTCTGTTTTATGTGAAGCATCTTGTGGTTTTTATATGTTGAAAGTGCTACACAAATAAAGATGACTTAAAGTGCTTCCCGTAATTATTCATACCCCTGACTCAGTTACTTTTATGCAACCAGCAACCAGAAATGACATAGGCATTTCCCAAAAGATGTACAACAGGCATTATTGTGCCCAAGAAATTTCTTAGCTTTTATTTACATTTGAGCAAAAGGTGTCATGTCCAAGATTGTTCATATCCTTCAGCATCTTAATTACCCAGATTTATTGGGAACAGCTGTTTTATTCAACTCAACAGGTGAAAAACAGCTGACATGACACGTTTTATTCAAATGTAAATAAAAGCTGAGACATGTTTTTTGGCACAACAATGCCTCTTGTACATCGTCTTATTATCTGCTAGGAGACACCCATGTCATTTCCCATCAAAAAACAACTTGCTGGTTGAATAAAAGTTACTTTAGGTCAAAATTTGCCAAGGGGTATGAATAAAAGCTGAGTTCAACGTGTCACATGTTCAGAATATCAAAATCCAGCTTCAAAACCAACTGCAGCATGATCGGATTACGGTTCCGCAACCTATTTCCAAAGCTAATTTACACAAATGGAAGTTTATTTATAAAGAAGATTTATTACCAAGGTTGCCAAGTGCAACAATGCAGTCACTGAAAGGAACCCAAATAAATGACTGACTCAATGATCAACTTTTTTACAACAACAGTGGAATCCAACCCTGGTCCTTCAGGGCCCCTATCCAGCATGTTTCAATAGTTTCTCTGCTTCAACACACCTGCTTGTAATCAGCAGCAGTGTAACAGATTTCTACAAAACTTGGTGACAAACTGAAAATATGATTCTGTGTGTTGGAGCAAGGAAACGACTAAAACATGCTGAGCAGGTGTCCTTGACGACCGGAGTTAGACACCATGTCACTACAGCAAAGACCAGATGTGGTCTTTAGGAAGTTCTGAGATGAAGAACCAAAAAAAGAGTTTCCAGCAAACATTTGTTCTACTGATAGATTAGTGTCTCTAGCTGCGTTTTAAAAAGTTGTTTATGTGTGAATAATTGTACCGTAGCTGCTTGGCGTAGTTCTGCTCAATGTCCAGCCGCTCCTTGACAAACTTTGAATAGCGCTCAAGAAAGTCAATCCCCCACTGGGTGTGTTTTTCCAGATTATCAAACTGGTCCTGAAAAATGAAAAAGAGAGAAAAGAAAACACAGACGTTAGGTGAATAAAAGCACAAATGTTATCAAAAACAGATAATCTATTGTAGTTAAGGCAGTTCTTTTCTCAACCCTTCAGAGTTTGAGATAATGGAGTTAATCCAAAGGAGATTAAATGGATACCAGTCCCCCCCAAATAAAAAACACAAGCATCACTGAAGGTTGCTTATTTGTTCTTACCATATCCATTTATATGCATATTGAATTTTAATCAGGAAGTTCAAGTGTCCCGGTTGTACGATGATGTCATTTGCCAAAATGAAACCAGCTTTCACATGAGGAGCAACGTTGGACCTCGACAACATCTGTTATTCTATGAAAAATTCTCTTTCATTAATAATCAAACTGGCCAAATCATTAATCAGGAGTTTTGCCACTTAAGAGTTGTGACACCATCAAGAAAGACGATGAAAGGAAGATTAAAGCTTCAGAATTGTCGACATGTGCAGCTTTTTACTGTGTGGGCGTCGGAACGAGCCCCCGCACTGTGAGAACAAACATCTCAGCTCTAAAGCCGCGTACGTCACACGTCACGTGATCAGGAAGCAGAAAATCCATGTGTTAGGAGATCGTTTTGGGCTGCTGCTGGGAAAAAAAGAAGTTCTGCCGATCACAATTCGACAACAGATTATGAAAGAACGGATAAAGCTCAAAACACGAGTCTACTCTTTGTTTTGGTAGTTTTGGGGTTGACATCATCCTAGCGCGCAACGTTCTGTGACTCTTAAAAAAAACAGTGAAAACCCAAAATGAGAACATTTTCTATGTTATTTGATAATATTTTTGTCACAGTGAATCAAAACTAAAAGTTATAGCCCACCTCCCACTGCCGAATCTCTCGTTTTGATGTATAATTTGTCAGGGTGTACGTTGCCGTTCGAGCTGCAAAGGAATAATAATAAAGAGAGCAAATCCACTGGAGCATACAAATTTAGGCCCTGTCCCTTAATTATAAAGGGGGACTTACAGGTTGTTGGGTTTTCTCAAATTTCCAATAACTGTAGCAGAGGAATTAAGTGCTTGTGTCATCATTAAAATCAGAATGCTGCTTTTTTTTCCTAATTGCACAAGAGCGCATTTTCAGAGCGGTAGATTAAATTTCCAAAGCATCCAATTAATATAGTGTTCGTAAATTTCATCTGCCGCTCGAAAAATACGCTCTGTTAGAAAAAAAAGCTGCATTGAATGCTGTTTTTCTTACTTTTTTCTTTTTTTTTTTACTGCAGAACGCTTCTCACAGATAATTAGAATGCTGAGCATTCTATCACGCTAAAACATTATGAAAGGTTAAAAAAAAAAAAAAAAAAAGATGGGCTCGGGTCGGGCCAGAGAATCCTGAAAACCTTTTCGGACTGGGTCGGGCTGGGGCTCCACCACCTCGGGCCGGGCCGGACACGGGCTCAGATTTTAGGCCCGTGCAGGGCTCTACCATAGACACAATCTCTGTCACACTGCTGCATCTTTCCGATCTTTACTTCATCCATTTCAGCATGACTCTACAAGGGAGGTCCACTGCTTCCTCCCCAATGGTCTCATTCCACCGCAACCTGGCACCCAACCACTTCTCTCTTGTTGCCTCCTCTCTTCCATCTCCCAGCACATTCTCTGCTTATGAAGTGAATGATGCCACCGAGTCACTCTGCTCTTGTCTTAACAACTTGTGCAACTTCTCCAACTCAACCTCTCTAAAACTGAACTACTTGTCATCCCAGCAAAACCATCCATACAGCATAATATCTCAATCCAAAGTGACTTCCTATCTCTGGCTCCTTCAAAGTAGTTCGAAATCTGGGTGTTGTGATTGATGAACACCTGACCTTTAAAGATCATGTTACCTCTGTTGCTCGTTCATGCCGCTTTACGCTGTATAACATACAAAAGACCAGACCATACCTAACACAACATGCCACCCAGCTCCTGGTGCAATCTGCTGTCATCTCCCGCCTCGATTACTGCAATGCCCTTCTAACTGGTCTTCCAGGCAGTACTGCGAGACCTCTTCAAATGGTCCAGAACGCAGCGGCGCGTCTGGTCTTCAATCAGCCAAAAAGAGCACACGTCACCCCTCTGTTCATTGAGCTCCACTGGCTACCACTAGCAGCACTGGAAATTGGTTGTTGTTGTTGTTGTTGTTACTGTTGTTGTTAGCCTCAAGGGCAACATGCCGATTATCCCTTGTAAGTCGCTTTGGACAAAAGCGTCGGCTAAATACATAAACACATAAACATCAGCTGCCATGCATCCAACTATGGTCAATACAACTCCATCAGCCAGACCAATGTATCAGTTCAGCTCCCATCTGATTGCTAAAGGATAAAAAGAAATAAACAAATAAAATTCTGATTAAATGAAACAAAAATAGAACACGGGGACTCCGTTAATTTAAAACCTCCAGTGAAAAACTCTAATAAAAAAAATATTTTATCCTAATTTATTCAGCCAATTTGCTAATGGGCAGGGAGCTAATTTGCAGGGTGTCGCGCGTTATCATTATGAAGTCCTTTGGGGTTTATTTTGGGTTTATTCCTGCACCTTGCCCATCCTGATGCCTACAGGCTCCTGTCTCGCTAGCCTCTGAAGTCAGTCTCTGGAGTTTGTGTGTTTATTCACCTCTTTTAGCATCATTTCTGTGATTGCGTCAGCCTGTGTGACAGCGTCTATGAACGAGTAATGGAGTATGAGCTCACTCTGTAGTTTGTGGCAAGCTGAGCAGACTGGCTCACTGGGGAAAGGACAACATCTTTAGGTTCCTGTTCTCTCAGTTTCCAAGGATAAAAATGTCAACTGAATATTAGCTGCCTAAATATGGAAGCTATCACTTAGTCTGTGCACTACCCAACATGCTGCACTACATTTATAAAAGACTCTTCTCTTTGTACACACAAGCTGGTTATAATTAAGATCCACACCAACTTACATGACCGTCATACTGTTTTACTTTAGGTGCAGAATGAGACGGTTTCCTGTAATCAAACAGGGAAAATGCTCTTTTGGAAAGCTTTGATTAAACAATACCGACACAATACTTACTATACTTTGTAGTTTTTTTCCATTATTCACCCTTAAAAACCACTGAAAAACACAACTTAAAAGCCACAGTCAATATAAAAAAGCCAATGTAACCTATTAGCTAGAGTAGCATGTAGCATTTTTTGTAGAGGTTAGTTCTGACTGAAGACTTTTTATTTTTGAGATTCAACCCCTCAAGTGAACAGATTTTACTAAGTAAACATTATTTTCTGTTCAACCGGATAACCAATCAGAAGGTCGGACGGCAAAGCCAAAAGCCCTTCAAAGCGCCAGACAGTCTGGAAGCGATCCAGATGAAAAGGAAACATTAATGAGCACAAAAAAACGCTGCTGAGACAATAGACTTATCACACACTGTGGTCTTCAAGAGCAGAGCGCATGCTTCCACTCGCACGCTGGTGCACACAGGGCAGAGGCAGGGTGGAAAATGTCAAGTTGTCTGAAACACTGGCATCACACTACAAACCCCCAGGCTCTGTGTGTGTGTGTGTGTGTGTGTGTGTGTGTGTGTGTGTGTGTGTGTGTGTGTGTGTGTGTGTGTGTGTGTGTGTGTGTGTGTGTGTGTGTGTGTGTGTGTGTGTGTGTCTATTTCACCTTTCACAAAAGAGAAAAACAACCCCCAACACAGAGAAAATACTAGTTTTTATTCCAAGAATGTGATGGTAGGGAGCTGAGGCGGGATTTGTGTTTTTGTGCGCTGGAATCTGAAAGGGGAGTGTGAGGTAAGACAGAGAGAGTGGAGGGAGATTCAAGGATTGGAGGTAGACGAGGAGAACAGGCCAGCATCTGTGTGTGCCGTTGCTTTTTAAAATAACTGTATTGCAAATATCCAGCGTGACTGTTAGGACCTTCAGTGTGTTCTGAATATTCGTTTTCACTTTCATCTGAGCATTTAGTTAACCAAATTCCCAGAAATTTGATTTCATTTTTGACAGGTATATTATACAAAGAAGAGTAAGAACAACTATGAATACTCATAAGTTCACATTTGTCCAGGTTAAGGTACAGGCCAGAAGCATCAGAGAAGGTCCTTATTGTTTTTAAAGCCAATGGAATTTGTTCTTTATCCTTTAGAAAAAGTGTCGTATCGTCAGCTAGTTGGCTAATGATTAATCTGTGATTATGTATATCTATACACTTAATATTTGAATTAATAACAGTAATAGTAAGTAGTTCAGTAGCTACAAAGAACAGAAGAGGTGAGATGCTACAACAGTGCCTGATGCTCCTTTCCACCCCGAACCTGGGGTAATCAAATACTTGGTTATTGTCTTAGTTGATATTACCTTGAGCAGTCTATTACATTCAGTGATTCTGTATGATCATTAGTTATAGAAATATAATAATAAATTGATTTTTACAAACTATATTTTTGCTTCAGTGTCAAATTATTAATACGTGTTGGTTCCCTGGCATACCCAAATTATCCATTTCCAGAGAAGAAGAAAGAAGAAAATATCATTTCTATAGCGCCTCCCAAGATAAGACACTAGTCAGTGACTTGATGCAATTTGCTGGGTTCCTTATATAGGAAACTTTTTTCTGATTGGCTTAATGAACTGACCTGTATTGGAATGTTTATTATGTGAAGTGCCTTGAGATGACGTTTGTCATGATTTGGCGCTATATAAATAAACTTGAATTGAATTGAAGTGACTGTCAGGGAGATTATTTGTTGACCCCATAACAGATCGCTGAGAATCAAGTGAATTCAGGATGCTTCTGTTGACAATGTGAATGATAAAACACAGAAGTTCAAGTATTAAAATCAATTCACCGAGAACCAAAGGATCTCAGTCGGTTATTGTTCAGCACGTCACGACTGGACCCTATCTCAAACAAAGCGGCGTCTGGGTTACGTTGCGGGAGCCGCTGGAACACTAGTTTTAGGGCATATTTCTCAACTTTAAATATAAGTTAATATATTTTTATGTAAGTTACTCCAGCCTGACAGTATTAGTGAACCCCTGTGCATAACACACTCATGAAATTCTAATTTCTTTACAGCAGATTAAGAACAGGGATCACACTTTTATACTGCTGGTGTGTTTTTTGAACTCATGTGGAGTCATTAAATTGTTTCCAAAAAACCCTACAAGTCAAAACCAGAACACAGGGGTAGAGGACCCAAGCACCACAGCATAACTACACACTCATAATCGCATGTAACAGCCACGTGTACTTTAGCTTTTCCTTGCTAAGAGTATCTGGATTGGATGCAATAAGATTGTTGTTTTGAAAATGGTCCAAATTCCTTGTAAGGGAAAAACAGACTGGAGCGCTGGCATCCTATCAGCTTCAACTCTTTATTGCACTGCAGGCAGGGTGAACAGACAGCTTCCCCAACTGGTTTACAAATTCTCCATGACAGACTGTATGCCTTTTGTGGACAATGAGTCCCCAGAGAGCAACAGCAAAGGGAATTGTTCTCATCTTTTAGCCTAAATTTGTGTTTTCTCGATGCTTAAACTGGAAACAAAACCTGCAACACTTCACCTTCCACAACTCTGCACATTTATGTAGGGCTTTTCTACATCAGGGAGTGAAATACCAAAACAGCAAATAAATCCAACATTCATGTTTTTGGTCTGAAGAGGAAACCAGAGAACTGGAAAAAACGCACAGACGTACGAGGAGAACACTCCAACTCTGCAATGGAAGACTGTGACCAGGATTCAGACCTGCAACTTTCTCACTGCGGGACTACAGGGCTGCCAACTGCACCATCGTGCATGCATTTATCTGATGGAGCCTTGAAAGCCTTTATAGAAAATAGATAGACCTACTTTACAACCCTTGCCGGTAAATGAATGATTTTGTCTGAATTAGCTGGTTTTGTTGCTCTATCTACTCCCTGGAAGTACACACAACCACAGCTGTGACTGATTTAAGTTGAAGAATTTGTTCCTCTTGTTTTGTTTTCTCACCTTATGGAAGCATAAACCACAGCATGCGTGCATAAGCACACCGCTCTGGTTCACCACACACACGACTCACGGCAGTTCAAATTATAGATGATTTGAGAGGATTAAAAGGAATTGGGGATTATTCAGATGGAAGGCATCTCAGTGGACAGACTCCAAGATTCTAGGTTTAAAGACCAGGGTCACTAAGAAACCATTTTTTACTTTTTTTATTTGTTTTATTGAGGCTGAACATTAAAATAGTCTTCTACCTCTATTTCTAATGTTAGCTTCTGTAAATAGATCGGTTCGGAAAAGCCTGACAGGTCTACGTCACACCTCAATTAGCATTTATAGACTCCCCCATCTTGGCTCACGAAGGGCAAGGCAGTTGTTGGTTTAGCGTTCAGAAAACAGTAGAAGCTAATGTTAGCATTAGCAACTCCACCACACAGTCAAACTCCTTCAGGCTTGTGGGGTTTTTTTGGAGATAAAACATCAATGTTGCATAGCAAACAGTCAGTGGTAGAGGGCGATGTCCACATATCGGAAAATAAGACTCCAAATCCTGCCGTCTGCTCCCTCTCTCTCCTCCAGCTGATTTCTACGTCCTCAAACTGACGCCCCGGAGCGTACCCCCAGAGTACGACTTAAAAGGCATTCAATCCTTCTAGAGACCACTTCAAATGTATTAAAAATATGAGTAAAATGGATATTTAAAACTTATGGAAGTTTAAAGAGACATTGTGTAATTTTTACCATTATTTCTGGAACTATCCATCAAAATGTTGTTGAAAATGAATGAAATAATGCCCAGTTGTTGAAAAATATTGGCGGCTTCGTAACATACAACCATAAAAATCAGGTCTAAAAATCATGGGAGTGGGTCTTAGTCTCTGGGCAACGCCATATTAGGTTTCCTTCTACGGAAGCCTGTGAGGACAAAATGCATTTACTGATTTGTAACAAACGGTTACAAAACTTTTGTCACTCTTAAACATTTTTGTTTTACACATTTACCTCTTCACTTGTTGCCAGTGATGAAAGGGAATCTGATGTGCTCCTTATTTTGTAACAGTTTGCACTCCCCAGTGCTTTTTGAGCCTCATAGGCATCCACTGGTGAGGTCTTACTCAAACACAAAAATACTGCTTGCTTTGCAATGATTTGGGTTTCTACTGCCCCCCATCGCTAGGAAAAATGCACACCGTCACTTTAAGCCCAGTGGGTTCTGGTGAAGCGACTCAGCTATCCACAAAAGAGAGCATAAATGTACTGTTCTGATAACAG
This sequence comes from Nothobranchius furzeri, assembly GCF_043380555.1. NCBI lineage: Eukaryota > Metazoa > Chordata > Actinopteri > Cyprinodontiformes > Nothobranchiidae > Nothobranchius > Nothobranchius furzeri. The sequence continues at coordinate 73,237,183 of NC_091748.1, forward strand.
AGGAAATGCATTTTTCTCGTATATTAACTAGTTTGTTTTTCCAGACGGTACTTTTTTTTTTTTTTTTTTTTTTTTTTTTTACAATTTTTGACGTTTCACTTCTCCTGCTGGCAGGAGGTACCCGAAAAACCTCAGTCAGAAGGTGTCCAGCAGGTATTCTGACTAAATATTAAATAATCTCAGCAGGCTCTTCTCAACGTGGGGAGCAGCAGCTTTACTCGGGTTCCCTCCTAGATGTCAGAGCCCCTCACACTCCATCTTGGATCTTGGTAAACAGTGTTTAATTGATACTGCTCACTCGTTTAATTTTTATTATCTTAGGTAAAAAGTATACATGATTCTAGTGACAGAGGTAATGAAAAAATATTTCCAAAATTTTAAATGCAAATTTGGAAAAAAAAAAAAATTACATAGCATATATTGTGGAGAATGAAAAAAAGAACAAAGGAACAAAAAAATGTATAAAGTGCAAATTTAGACAAAAAGTAACTATTGGAACATCCAGTTGTCAGTGTCATTACGCACATGCACGCTTGTATTTAGCAACAGAACACCACTTGTGTGAGAGGTTCTCTGCTCAAAAATATCAGAGAAGGAGGAACAGTCGGCTGCTACTTCAACTGTAGGACAAACTACCAGAGTCCCATAAAGAGAAACACCATCTGAAGTCACGGACTCCAAAAGCCGTTTGAACCTAGATAACGACGACTGGTGTTTAGTGCTCTCGTTTCCTGAGGCAATGTGGGTTCCCAGTTCTGGTGGACGCAGATTCAGGGCGGAGGGGAGAGGTGAGTGTTCCACAACCGTGTTTGCGTTCCAAAACATGCTTGTTTGCAGATTTGCTATAACAGCTTTAAACTAGGGCTGCAGCTATCAAATTGTAGTATTCAAATATTCTATTGAATCCTCTGTCGATTAATTGAATATTTTATTTGAAAACCCTTTAATAGACATGAGACTGGTTGGCTACTAAAAATATGAAATAAAACCCAATTATAAGGCGGAAATGTCAGACTTGTAATAAAAGGGCCAATGCGATGTATTAAATTTGTGTTGTCTGGTTCCCTGTCTTTCCCATCTGATATTTAATAAATATTGTATGGAAACAATTTGACCTACATTTCAGTACCATTTTAGGTTGCATTAATATCACTTATCCTACTTTAAATAACATAATTAAATATATCCACATTGAAACTATGATCAGCAGAATTTAATGCATTTCAGTGGTACTGGAAAGGCTAAGAGTTCATTTCTATTGGTAACAATGTAATCGTGGAATATATTGTATTATGTACGGGTTGACAATAATCCAATCTAAAGTTGTATTCAAAGGTTTTTGTAAATTACATACTACAATGGCCTGCCATACCATTGCAGTGGCATGGAGCAGCAGACTCGTAGCACCAACCAGGTAGCTGCATCGGTTCAGCCCCATACCGCTGCAGCTGCAGACACCTGCAAATAAACAGGATGGTGGGGATTTTTCTTCCACTTGCAGGGTTTAGTCTTTTTTTGTTTACTTGAGCATGCTACAAGCTAGCATTAGCATTACCCAATCTGCTTGTAATTTCACTCTTGATCCAAAACTTTAGACCGTTTCTGCCTTTTACAATGGTTCGTGTCTTTGCTGGTTTCTCCGTTTTCCTCTACAGCACCTAGATTAACACAATGTGTGTCAGTAAAGTGTGTTCGGTCTGTGATTCGCACAACTGATGACGCCTCTAAATGGTAAAAACTGATTCAAGGAATTTAATCACGAATTTGTTTCAGCTCTACTTTAAAACACCAATGAGTCATTTATGTTGGTGCAAATACAGAGTTGTATTATGACTCCTGTGCTTTGACAACTCTGTGGCTTTGGTTCATAATGCCACATCTTGATTTCAGGAGGAACTGATGGAGAAATCAATTTCCCTCTGGGATTAATAAAGTATTTTTGAATTGAATTGAATTGAAAAAAGGTCACAATGTCACTAAGAGGAAGTAGGAATTCTTGGCATTTACAATACAGCCATAAATCAGAGACAGTCACACTTTAACCTCCGGTTTGACAAACAGCACGAAAAGCTTTGCTGACAAACAGAACACCTGGTTAGCAGAGTGCACATGTGCTTCACATGTGACAAGGATAAACGCAGACAGACGGTTCAATGGCTAAACTTTTGTTGCAGTGAATATTCAACAGGCAGCTAACAAAACTTCCTCCTTTGATGCGGTTTTCATTTGAAAAACTAAATGAGGGCTGGCAGACGGGTTTGATAAAATACACTGACCACGAAATCAAATGAAAATTATGCTGGATTAAACTAAGAATTAAGCTATTTATTTGTGCTCAGAATGTCAATGGCAGTCTACAAGCATGCTCGAAAACCTTTAATTCCTGTCCGTAATCGACCAATGAAAACACACCTTTGGGGCGCTGCAGCAGCAAGACTCCGCCTCTCTGAGCTTCCGTTTCAATTTATGTTTAAAATGCGGATTATAAATTACACACTAGTTTGATTTCTGTTAATGGTCCAAGTCGGAGTTATACTTAAAATAATTAAAACCTCCTTTTTGGACCATCAGATAAATTGTGAAAACTGTGAGGAGATGAGCTCACGAACATAAAAAATTTAACACAAAAACATGAGATCCCTTTGGTCTTGTTGGAAATTACACATATTCATCTAATAAGGATGGTTCAGTAGCGTTTTGCTGCAGAGGGACAGATGAAGCTGCGAGTGACAGCGAGTGTGAGCTGTCGCAGGGAGCGGAGCTGTGAGACAGAAATCACGGCCAAACTTTAGAAGAAGAAGTCGAAGGAGAAGAAAAAGAAGTCGAAGGAGAAGAAGAAGAAGGAAGTATCATTTCTATAGCGCCTCTCAAGATAAAAATCACGAGGCGCTTCACAAAAACAAAAAACGTAAAAATATAAAAAAGCATTTAGAAAATGTTTAAAAATATATTTAAAATGAACAAAAACAGGCAATTGTGATTAAAAAAATATGTTAAGAAAGAGAGAGTGAACAGGAAAGAGGGAAATCAGTGGATCCTGAGGAAGGTGGAATAGGTGGGGAGAGCAGAATAAAGAGAGAGTGGTGAAGAAGGTATTTAGATATTGCAGCGATCATTGACAGATTGTTACTTCTCTGTAGTTTGGTGGGTTCTTGTGTTTACGTTTATGTTTATTTATTGCACAGACGCTTTTATCCAAAGCGACTTACAATTTATAACCTGTAGGGCATGTTATGATCTGTGGGGGAAACCGGAGTACCCGGAGGAAGCCCATGCATGCATGGGGAGAAACTCCACGCAGAAAGGCCGCGGCCGAGTTTCAAACCTGCGACCTTCGTGCTGCCAGGCAGCAGTGCTAACCACTGCGCCACCATGCAGCCAGCCATCTTGTGTAAAAAGGAGATGGACGAATGACCAGCAGACAGATCAGCTGTTTAGCTGGAATACGGGAAAAGGAGACCCGCAGCCAGAGTCTGACGCCAAAGTGAAGGTTTTAAAAACGAAACTTCCTGTTTGAGGAAGATGGGTTGGGTCATGAGCTGACACTAAAAATACATGTTTTTATTTTTTCAGCTTTGTTATGGTTAGCAGTCTGCTTAGTGACGTATGCTGCGGGAGGTGCGCTCAAGACGCAGCGTGTCCTGCTGGAGAGAGACGCCGTACAGTGCGAGACCTTTCTGGAGTTCTCACAGTGTGACATGAACAATTCTGTGCGACGGCCAAAAACCGCACAGTGTAACAGTTCAGTAATACAGGGAGGAGCTTGACCATGTCGAGCCCTGAAAGTTATAGTCAGGATTTTAAAATGAATTCTAAAGTTAATTGGTAACTGGAGCAGAGACATTAGGAGTGATATGAGCTCGTCTGTTTGCAGATTTCTGGACCAACTGAAGGCGGTCATGGGCTGTTAAAACATGTAAAAAGTGTGTTACAGTAATCTAGACGGGAGGAGATGAAGGCATGGATAACCATTTCAAGTTCATGTTTTGACACCAACCTTTGCAGTGTGTAGATATTTCTTGAGAGACAAAAACTGACCCAAATTCTTCAAGTTTGACTTGACGGCAGAAGATAAATGACAAAACAGGAGACTCTTTCATTAAGGATTACTACGCTCTTTTGTATTTATTTATTTTTTCTTCCCGTGTCCTGTCTGGCTGTGAAGCAAACAGAATTAATGTCTGAATGCTGATGACAAGCCTTACAGATTTACTCTCAGGTGGGGCATCAAAGTCTCTGCTTTAATGTCACGCCTGATACTTAAAAATTTGTTATTGTTCTTTGGATGCTTTACATTTCCGACTAGACACGTAGACAGAGGTGAAAGAGAAAGGAAGAAACAAAAGGAAGGGAGGACAGTGGGGGGGGGGGGGGGGGCACAAAAATAAACAATCAATGCTTCTAGACCGGCAGAAAGAGAAAGACAACACATGACAATTCAACAAGAGCAAGCTATCACTGCGTCAACCTGATGAGGAAATATAAAATCAACATTGTTTTACTGAACAATCACACGATAATAAATCACAGTGCATTTAGTGCCAACCACAGCCTTAAGACATGTGTTGAACGTGCCCAAGTCCATACTTATGAGAGCACCATGTGAGCACCTGTGTGTGTACACGTGCTTGTTTATGTAAGGTTTCTCTATAGGAGAGTCCAATAGAGTGTGAGGGGCCACAGATCTGCTCCCCAAAGATGTGTAGGAGATGGAGGGAGCTCCAAGTCCCAGAGATCCAGGAGCTGCCCCAGAGCGCAGGGACCCCAGGCAGACTGTAACCAGAAAAGCCCCAGTCCCCTCAAGGGAGGCGCAGAGGATCGCCTCGGGGGGCGACAACCAGCAGCCGGCAGAGTCCCGGGAGATATCAGCGGCAAGCCCACAGGCCCGCCCGCAGCCTCCCAACCCCCAAGCTGGCTGAGCCCGAACCCAGCGACCCAGGACCCAGGGGCGACCACCCCCGCCGGGGACCCAACAGAGCCCAGGGACTCAGATTCCACCAGGCAGCCACCGGGATTGATCAGACAGATGCCAAAATTCTTATGCTCTTTTGTATTTAAACTGAAAGTCAAAAGGTTTTACCGGTGTAGTGGTAATCAAGCTCGTCATGTTATAATAGTGTAATAATGTTATAATAGTGTAGCGTCCAGCAATGGTACAGCCTGACCATTGCTGGACGCTACACTATTATAAAGTAAGATTTAAGATAAAAGTTTTTAATAATTAATATTTTACCCATTTATATCCTCCTGACTGCCTGGACTGATGAGCTCAGAACAGCTTTGAAAACTATCAAGGCAGCTTTATTTGTATAGGGGCAGCAGTAGGTCAGGTAGAGCGGGTTGTCCAGTAATCAGAAGGCTGCAGGTTCGATACCGGCTCCGAACATAGAATTCTGCTGTTGTCTACTTAACCCACCTTGCCTGCTGGTGGTGGTCAGAGGGACTGGTGGCGCCAGTGCTCGCAAGTCTCATCTCTGTCAGTGCACCCCATGGCAGTTGTGGCTACATTGTAGCTCATTACCATCAGTGTGTGAATTTGTGTGTGAATGAATGAATGATGCACTGTAGTGTAAAGCGCTTTGGAGTCCTATGACTCTGAAAGGCGCAATACAAGAGCGGGTCATTTATCATTTATAGCACATTTCATACACAGAGGCAATTCAATGTCCTTTTCATTAGCGAAAAAAGCAAACATTAAAAAAAACATGACAGCACAATTAAAATACACAGGAAGTGCAGCATAAGAAACATTCATTCAAAGACTGACGAATACATGATTTTGATTTAAGCGTTGAGGTTTAAAAGGTCTGCATGCAGAATAGTAGCTAAAAGACGTGGCGTTCTACTGGCTGACTGTTTCGGAAGGATCTCAGTGCCCTTCTGGGCATATTCACACAAAGGAGATCCAACATGTATTTTGGCTTCATGCCACTGAGTGATTTATAAACTAGTAGAAGCACTTTGATTCTGTAGATTACTGGTAGCCAGTGTAGAGATTTAAGAACCGGAGTGACCAAGTTTTTTAAATAGAAACAACTCACAGGGCATTTAGTCGTACTAGAGACCACAGAAGATCTATAAGGAAAAGAAACAAGTCCTTCAGTTGTTGTCCGAGGATTTGTTATTAATGTTTATGAACTACAAAATTTAAATTCAACTGTCCAAGTGAAACAGTGACTACATTCATTCAAAAGCTTAATTCAGCACAATGAGTTTCAGTGGTTATTCACACCATCAGTTTCCTGTGTGTCTCCAATATGAAAGTGCAGGAAGTAATGATTACTTTAATCTGTGCAACCATCTGCTGAACTGTTTCTTCACATCCATACAAGCACACACACACACGCGCGCACACACAGCCCGTTCATTTTAGAAATAGCCCACAAGATCCCTCATCTATCTGACCGCTGACTCAAGTGGAGTAATCACAGTCAGAGTTTGGCATGAGGCTCCCGGCTGTGTGACCGTCCCATCGTGGCATTCATGTTGATTACTGCGGTCGACTGCAGCCTATGACACTTGGCTTAGGCGTCGGCAGCTGGTACAAAAATAAAAAGTTGTGATATATTTCATTTTACTTTTTTTTTTAGAAAATTCTTCACTTGGTCTGAAAGTTGAACTTCTGGCGAGTGGTGACAGCAAGAGAAGGAGAGCAGACGAAATGTATTATTTGCTGATGTCGGGCCAGAATGTGGTGGTTAAGGCAACAACTTTCAGATTTCTGGCCAAGAAGCTCCAGCTGCAATCGATCAGCTTTACATGAAGACAAGAAAAGGCAGAGAATCACATCAAATTAACATGGAAACATAACATGAAATGAACCATGTGTAAAACCAGAAAGGTCGTTTTATGCTTGTACTTGTTAGGTGGTTTAGACTAGTTTAAAAACCAAGTACTCTAGTCGTTAGCCTCTATTGAGAGGGAGTCGTGTTGATTAGATGCAGGAAGGCGTGACCTAAACTGAAACTGCTTAGGAATGAGATTCAAAGCTGAATTATAGGTACTCCTACACCCCCCACCCATATTTAAAGTGGGTTTTTCACGTTTGGCACAGATGGCTCTCTCAAGCCATCCATCTTCTCTGTCCAGAATGTGTACTTTGTCATCTTCAAAGGCGTGTCCTTTGTCCTTCAGGTGTAAGGGGACTGCAGAGTCTTGACCTGAAGAGGTGGCTCTCCTGTGTTGTGCTTTGCGCTTGTGTAAATGTTGTTTAGTTTCCCCAATGTAAAGATCTGGACAGTCCTACTCGAGAGATGATAGCAGTAGGGAATAGTTTGTCTCTAAAATAGAGGAGCTTACGTCACCCATCTTTAAAATCCCAGGTTAAAGCGTGGGAATACTAAAAAACTGCTTTCCATTTAAACACCCACATGCACATCAAACTTGTAGCGAGTATCAAATTGCGTCTATGTGCACAAACACTCGACAAAGTATTGATATCTCTCTAGCTGTGTTTCAATTGTAGGAATGTCAGGGTAATTTCTGGAGGGGGGCACGATGGCCCAGTCCTCTCAGTTGGTGTTGTGTCTCCAGTCTAATTCGGCCTTTTCAGGATTTTGAACAGACCTCAGCACATCTTGACTGCTTTGGAAGTGAGCGATGTAACTGATCAGTGCCAAAATGCGTTCACAGTAACATTAAAAGTTTCATTCTGTCAAAGTACTGCAATTTAATCCATTGAGAAGACCGGGAGAGCTGCTCAGTGCTCTGTGATGTAAAATGTGGCGTTGTATGACCAAAAGAAGCATCGTATTTTACGCTGCTCTCTGCTCTGTGAAAAAAAACACAAAGCCCTGTGAATTATGTTGTGGAGGATGAAATTTCATTTTTTGGTGTTGGGAGCTTAGTAACAGCAGTTTTAAAGTGACAGAAACTACTTATCCATCTGTGCTTCCTTTGAGCTTAACAAGCTACTCTTCTAATTTTACTAATGCCAGTTGTTTTGGACGACATCTACTGGTGTAGTTTCCTACTGAATTACAACCAAGCAGGGTGAGTTAACCAAAAGTTCCACTGAGCTACTCTACTGGGCCTTTCCAAGTGCCTATCCCTGTTCAGGTTCTCCACTGGTTCCTGTGATGGGAAGACACATGCATGCAGGGAAGTTCCAGTAGCTGAAACATAATTTTACGGCTTCTGCAGCTTTCCTACGGCATAGACCCACACCTGGGCCTTTTCCACCAGTACCTACTCCATACAGCTCAACTCAGTTCTAAGGCATTTCCGGTGGTAATGAGAACCACGTTGCCACACCTTTTGGTGTACCTGCTTGAAAGTGGTACCAAGAAAAATGAGCTGGGCCAAAAACATGACCTCAAGATTGTTGGTCACTGACTGAGGGGGTGCCGAGACTGGCTGCTCCAGAGTATTGCGTGCAGCCTGTTCCAGGTTTTGTTCATTTGGGAGTCTGATAAACAGCCACAGACTGGGCAGAACAATCCAGGAAGTCCATCCGAGTGGTCTTGCGCTTGAGTTGTATTCTACTCGTGAAAGTTTTCAAGCTTAAGGGGCTGCCCACAACCCCACCAATTAGAGCCATTTTTGAGTTTTAATGGAAAACCGCGTGAAACGTGTAGAGTGGGGACAAGCTGTGCAGCAAGTACTAGCAGAAAATGGCCAAATGTGTCTGCAGTAATGTTGCTTTGATTACTTACCGTGACCAAGGGGGCCAGTGTGTACTGCTTAAACATGTAACCCGGGTAACTGTTGGAACAGCTGACAGTTACAGCAGTTTATAGGCCTCTGAATCTTCATCGGCCAAATAAACAGCCTGGGAAAACTTTTGTTGACTGAACTATTGTTGTTTTCTCCAATGCAAGAAGGCTGTGTGTTAGGACGGGGCTGGGGACAGTAGGGTTGGGGTGGGTGTTGTCCTAGTTACAACTGACCTATGTGTACATCTCTATTTATGGTATGTGAAGTGTGGCAAAATACAAACAAAAGCCTGTGTTTCCCATAGATTCATGCAGCAGAAAAGTGCACCTCAAAAGCATCCATGGAATTCGCTGTAAACAAAAGCAACTCTTTAATCAGCCGTGGGGAAAAAAACAGAAACCAGATGATTCCTGGAAGACCCTGCTTACAAAACCACTTTTTAAGTTTGAGCTTCATGTCAGAAATCACTGGAACCTTCTACAATTTCATAAAGATGACATCACAAACGATGAATAAGCAAGTTGTCCAGTTTTCATCTCATCCAATTATAATCACATAATCCCTGACAAATGCAGAATATTTTATGCTGACGGATAAAGCAAGTGCATGATCAGAATCATCAGATTAATCATCTTAAAAGTTATTCTTAGCTTCAAACTGCTGATAATGACCCATTACGAAATAAGCCTTAGAATTACAAGAGTTATACATAAATCACAAAGCATTTCTAATTTATGTTCCATCTGTGGGAAACCCTCCAATAAAATTCAGCTCAGATGACTTTGGAAAAATGGAAACCACTTAAGTCAAGCTGATAGAGGTTGCTCCACAAAGAGGACAAGAGGCTGAACAAATCCTGAGGAATCAACCCTAACCCTAACCCAGACTGCATCATGCACAAAGACGCATTCCTCCCCTAAATACATATTTGACATATTGAGAAGTGAAATTGGTCTAAACTCATTTAGGCATCACTGACACGGCCTGATGCAACAAAAATCACCTTTGACATTCAAAGGTTTCTTCAAACCAGAATAAACTAGTGGAATGAAAGTGGTAAATAACATCTCTTATTTGAGTTTGCTTTATTTTAATATGTGGTTAACTGGGTTGGGAGCATTTTGACCAGCATTTCTCTGCTCTGAGGTGTTTAACTTATCTACTGACATAAATGCCATGAAGTGACAACCACCCACTGCAGTCGGTGTCATTTCTTTTAAGCAAACACCACAAAGAGCCCGTGAGTACTAACCTGATGTAGATACAAAACGCTTCAGCAGCAAACAGACTCACTCTGCGTCTCGCAACAACATAAAACATTTGCCTCTAATTAGGCAAGTCACACTTTCTTTTAGGGCCGCACGATATTAGGAAAACCTGTGATATTCGATAACAGTGATTAATATTGCGATGACGATATTACTTGCGATAAATAAAAACTTTACTCAGGAACAAAAATAATCAAAATCAAAAATGAAAAAATCATAAAAATGAGAAAAGCAAAAGATGGGAGGAAAGGGAAAAAGAAAATGAACAAGAAAAGGCGATCGGTGGATGCCGGGAAAAGCAGAATCAGCAGAAAGAGCAGAACAAAGCTAACTCAGGTGTTTGCTAACCATCAAAATTAAGTGCCGTCCGCCTCGGGGGCGGGCATCTAGAACCCACCCGATTGGCCAAATGGGTGAAGAGCTATATTTGATTTGTTAAAAAATAATCATGCTCCCATTCGATTGACAGAATGCGTTATGTGTAGCAAACTTTTGAGCTGACCGTTCATTGCGATATTTTTCTGTTCTATGCGATATGTATATTGCGCATGCTGATATCGCGATAACTATATATTTACGATATATCGTGCAGCCCTACTTTCTTTAAATATGGTCAAAAGGTAAATTGGACCCTCAGCCATAAGGCAGATAGAATCAGCAGGTGGGCAGGTTTAGCTGGGATCCATGCAGATGAGGTTCAGTTCAATAACTGGGTTGGAGTTTGGGGGGAATCTCCAGAAGAATTTATAGCATCTTCCAATTTTCCAGATGTCCAAAGTCTGTATTTTGTCCCCTCTGACTATTAAAGTAACTGAGTAATAAACAGATGAGGGACTGACTCAGAGACGATCCAGCACGGAACAAAGCATCACGTCTACCCAAATCAAAACTTAAAGAAGTCTAGAAATGTTTGTCTATGCCGGTGACTCACTTTTACTTCCTGGAAAGATATAATGCACACGGTGCAAAAGATTAGAGGTATTAATAACTTTTCATGTATAATCTAGTGTCTGGTACAAAGCATCACAACGACTAAGAAAATGCAAACTATATGTAAAATATCTAAGAACCAACGAGATTTCATCATTACTTCTAAAAATGGAATCACCTTTATTTAAACGGCTGCAAAATACAACTTCCTCCTCGAGTTATTAAATCCTTTCAAACCACAGAGAAGCTGAATTCTCTGCCACACCAGGATAAGTCCCAGTCAGATGACATATATGTGGGGTTCATATGGGGTCACGAATCCAGGAGGTCTACAGGTGGTGGTGTGTGTGTGTGTTGGGGGGGGCGGGGGGGTCATCTGAATACAAGAGGAAGTGGACTGTGAAACAGCTGGTTAGTTGGATGCAGCTGTGGCCAAGTCCAGAGGAGCACAGCAGGAGGATGGGAGGAAGGAAGGAAGAGAGGGAGGGACAAGATGAGCAACAAGAACACACATGTGTGTGCGTGCACGCACACACACACACACACGAAGCAAAGAGGAAGAAGACTTTCTGCATGCTTGCAGCTGTCTTCTAGAACTAGGACAGCAATCCTTCTTGTCATTCTCTACAAGTGGGATGGGACAGTTTGCATCTCCACATATTTTGCAATCTGTAGCAAGTATATTCAGTTCTCCACCATTAGCTTAATGATAAAACATTCTATTGTTTATCAGCTGAGTCATTCGGGAGCTCTCTTACTCAGGGTTCCTACAGGTTTCAGTTAAATTCAAGACTTTTTAAGACCTTCTCAAGACCGCTTATATAAAAATTAATGCCTGTTTCACGGCCCTACCGGCAAAATAAATAACTAAATAAATAAATCCTCGAACTTGTGTTCATTTATTTGTCTTTCTTTTTATGTTACATTTTGCCAAAAACACTCAGTAGAGAACAGTAGCAGAGCGGTTTGAGTTTCAGGAAACATGTTTAAAACATAACAGCAGGGCTGGGTACCAGTTAGGGCTGGGCGATATGGACCAAAACTTATATCTCGATATCTTTAAGCTGAATTCCAATATACGATATATATCTCGATATTTTTCCTCCTGTAAACTGTTGACAAGTTAACTCACTTCAAGCTGTCTTGAGAAATTATATACATAAATCAGTAGGTTAAATGCATAAAAATGTATTGATTCTTGTCAAACTTTAACCATAGTGCCTACTCTCTACCAGTCTGAGCTTTACACAGGTACAGCTGTCTGCTCACACACACACACACACACACACACACACACACACACACACACACACACACACACACACACACACACACACACACACACACACACACACACACACACACACACACAGTTGAGAGCCAGAGGTGTATCAAATGTCCCACAGGCACTTTTTAATTATATATTTATAATTAATGTAAAATTATTTCAGTTTCATCAAGAGGTGGCCCATATTGTATAGGTCTTGTCCAGAGAAAAAAAATCCATCATGTTAAGCTAAATGTACGATGATGCAATTGCATCTACTGAAGATCACATGGGTCATGCACCATGGAGTTATTAGAAAAACTAGTTGTTAGTTAGCAGTGTTGGCTCATATCAGCGATTATACTGTAATGATTCAGAGTCTCTGGTTGCTCTTTTATGGGTGTTATTTTCGGGCTACTGTCGCCATAACCCACACCTTACAAACTCAACTTTTTCATCAGAATCACTCGTAACGGAGTATTTACTAGCATAGCAAACCAGAGCGGAAAAAAACGGAACCGGAACAACATTTCTCACCCGTTGAGTTCGCCTTCAAAATAAAACGGTAACCCTATAGTTTACTATTCAAACCCTTACAATGTTTCAGGTCATTTGGCCACTCCGGCTTTCCGTAGCCGTTTCCTCATTACACAGGGGAGGGAGGGGTTTGGCTCGTCTCTCCGCACAAGCAGGATGGGAAAACAGAACTCCGTTGGCATTGAACGTCCCCAAATAATTAAAAACCAGGAGGCCAAATGCAAAGTTTAGAGCAGCACATTTACCCAGAGGCTCTCAGACTGAGCAAACTTGTGAGAATACATGTAATAGCCACTTAGAGACGGAGCAACATGTCGCTAGCATAGCGGCTAATCGCTAGCATAGCAGTTTGGCCAGTTATATCGATATAAAGATATAAATTCATCTGATATCTTGTTTAAAAATTATACCGATATTTAAAGAATATCGATATATCGCCCAGCCCTAGTACCAGTAGATACTTCTTGATACTACCACTTTAACGATACCTGGTTTTTGATGGCGGTACCTTAATACTTTTGTTGAAATGTATATTTTTTTATTTTAAGAGGATAACAAACTACTTAAAGGTTTTGTTCTTGCTGTTTATATTATTTTTTTTATATTTGTTCATATTTTAATTTATTTCGACTTTTTCTAAGCAAAACAGAGCAAAGCTACAGTGCAAACAGTAAAGGCACAGAATGTAAATATATGTACAAATAAATAGCCTTCATTAATGCTTGACTTCATGTCAGTAATAGCAGTAACAACAACCCTGCTGAACTGCATTTATAATGCTGGTAAATGGTAAATGGACTGTATTTGATATAGCGCCTTCTAGAGTCCTGGAACCCCTCAAGGCGCTTTACAACACAATCAGTCATTCACACATTCACACACTGGTGGGGATGAGCTACGATGTAGCCACAGCTGCCCTGGGGTGCACTGACAGAGACGAGGCTGCCAAGCACTGGCGCCACCGGTCCCTCTGACCACCACCAGCAGGCAACGGGGGTTAAGTGTCTTGCCCAAGGACACAACGACAGCGAGAGACTGAGCGGGGCTTGAACCTGCAACCTTCCGATTACAGGGCGAGCACTTAACTCCTGCGCCACCGTCGCCCCTCCAGCAGCTAGGTTGGTTTTATGTCCCGTTTCTGCTTTTATCTGCCTCCATCCTCAGACTCCTCCGGTGCTTTGGAAGGTGATGGGCTCGGGTTTAGTTTTTTGAGGTCAAAGACTTTCCAAGTTTCAGCTCTCACGATGACACCCTGCACGACGAGGTGCTTTGTTAAATTGCTGCTATTCCCGATTTTTGCGGCACAAATCTTCTCGCTGGTGCATTTAGCTGCCGCCTACTTTTGAAAAAAGTACCCAAACATTTGGAATATTTTTTCAGCATTTTCACCTGCGAACTGCAGAAAAGTGTAGTTGAAAGTAGATGTGTCCCATCCACTCATAACGTGACTCGGGATCAGTCATGTGACCCGCCGTGGCACACTGGGACATGTTAACACTTGTTTTTCTGATGTCGGTCCCAAAGAGGTCCCGAGTTCTGGCACCCAGCCCGAGGCCTCAGTCACCCATTCTCATGTCTGCTGTGATTTTCTGCGTTTCTCCTCTGCTTGAGGTCTGTGCTATGTTTACCGTTTTGTATCACTGCTGTAGCGCGGGAGCTGAAGTTGTCACGTGTTGGCAGTATTTTAACCCGTGGCTGCGCTGCGTTCTCATTTATTAGTTCCACCACTCTTTATTTATGCTATGTTATGATTGTGGTTGATAAATGAAACTTTAGAGGACAAATACATTACAGAGAATTTCGCACACAGCATAAATGTTAAGACCCAGTAGTCAAAATTCAAGACTTTTAAAGGTATTATTTGTAAATTCCTAAATTCAATGCTTTTAAGACTTTTTAAGAGCCAGCAGGAACCCTGTCTGATTGTATTTTAAAAGCCACCAATCCAGGCGCTTTCAATTATTAAACCTCTGCTTTTTATGTAGCTGTGCAGCTTTCCATTAACAAAACTTTATGTACTAATGGAAACCATAAAATGTGTAATCTGTCCCACTCCAGCAACTGCAACAGAAGGAAACAAGGACAAAACAGCAATCAAGCACAGAACGTGCATGCACTAAAAAAAAAAGAAGCCAACCTAAATGATCTAACTTTAAAAAAAAAAACAGTTTGTATTAAATGCATGACAGAAGGAATAACAGGTGCATAAAGATACCAAACCCAATTCAGCAAAAGTGTTTCAGTTAAATACGCAATGACTTCATTACAGTGATTAGAAATCTGATGGGTTTTAAATGGCCTGTATTTGTATAGCACCTTCGAGGGTTCTGCAACCCCCCAAGATGCTTTACAACACAATCAGTCATTCATCCACACACTGGTGGCAATGAGCTACAACATTGGCTGCATGGTGGCGCAGTGGTTAGCACTGTTGCCTCGCAGCACGAAGGTCGCAGGTTCAAAACTCGCCTTTCTGCGTGGAGTTGCGTGTTCTCCCCATGCATGCGTGGGTTTCCTCTGGGTACTCCGGTTTCCCCCACAGATCACAACATGCCCTATAGGTTAAAAAAAAATTGTATGTCGCTTTGGATAAAAGCGTCTGTGAAATGAATAAACATAAACATAGCCACAGCTATCCTGCGGCGCACTGATGGAGGTGAGGCTGCCGAGCACTGGTCACTCCAACCACCACCAGCAGGCAAGGCAGGTTGATCTAAAGTGCCTTGAGATGACTTGTTGTGAATTGGCGCTATATAAATAAATTGGCGCTATATAAATAAACGGATCGTTGCAAGCAATGCCTGGCGGCCTACCAGGCCTATTAAGCGCTGGGGGAAATGAGTAAATGAGTTTCTCCAAATAGCATGCCGAATTTTAGCTTGCCTGTCCAGACAACTCTATTCCCCCATGCTACCACCAAGCTAGCACAGAAGCATGTAGCAAAATAATAAAAAATGCTCAACAAAAAATTGAAAACAACAATAGGCATGTCACCTGTACACTTAAGAAGCTTTTAGGAAGTTGTGGTTTTTTAATTTGTCCTGTCATTATTTTCTCTCTGACCCGTTTCACACTGGAAGCATCAAGTGGAGCGGAACGGCAGTGGAATGTTTTACTTGCGAGCTTCAAGGCGGTCCATTACACACCGGAAGAGTCTTGGCCATGGAATGACGTCCTCGCTGGACTCGCAGGATTACAAAATCCCTCGAGACTTCCGCCATCCTTCTCGCTTGACTCGAGAGATCACAAGAACCCTCGAGACTTCAAAGGTCACGGTTTGTTTATGCGATCTGTCATTGAACCAAACTGAAGGAAATCACATTTGATATCGCAGTTTGATGTCATATACGATGTTGTTCCTCTCCACTGCCAAGAATAAAGCCATGAAAAACTCACCACTGCACTTCTAGAACAATGCTGAGTAAATAAGATGTTGGGTCACACGTAAGCTTGATATATGAAATTGCATCGCTACAGTACTTTTATTTAAATAATTACCAGTAGTTTTACATTGAAACCGTGTATGACTTCCTGTCTAGCCCTGTTTTAACTGTGGAAATTGGCGTGTCCCAGAAGCGGCTCAGGGCAAAAATAGAACCCGATCCGATTTTTAGCGGTGTGGCTGGTTTGAAACACCGTATAGACTATAAATCATTCTGTTTGAAGCAGCTACGTTCCCCTGCCGTTCTGTGCAGCCGATGCTTTCCGTGTGAAACGGGGGTACGTGTTTTTCTCCCCAGAAGAAGCTACAATGGTGTTCTGATGATCTGTGGAAGCCATCAGCTTGAGCACTGCTGCTAACCACGTGAACATTTTCTCTCTCCTGATAACAACATTTTGTAGCGTCATGAAGGTCCTCTAATTTGTGACAAAGGTCACATTTTCCCAGCTGGGTCAGACTGTAACTTTTAGTTCCACAGATTCATCGAGGAGTCCTGATGTCTGCTGAATACCATCCTTTATCTGCTGCTGTTCCGTCCCAGAAGAAGGACGCTTCAAGTTCACGATAATAATTTAAATAATAATTTTAATAAACTCTTTGACTTTATTGAGGTTTATTATAATCATCACGAATAATCACTTGGTTCAGTATAAATGTATTTTTTTATTATTGAAATGAATTATTATGCTTTGGGTATAATAATGATTCCTATGATTGTGGTTGATAATGTGTGTTCAGCAAACCAGAAAGTCATCTCAACCGTAACCAGCTCATACAGAACTGATTCAGAGTAGGGATGCACCGATGGATCGGCATTTGATCGTAATCGGCCGATAGCGCCCCTATCGGTTTTGATCGGAATTTTCAAAATAGATCAAAGCAAACCGATCAGGTAGGGTTGTCACAGTAACCAGTGTAGCGCTAAACCCCGGTAAAAAAAAAAGTTGACAATAATAACCGTCTTGTTTTTAAAAAACTATATTATCTTGGTGGGTTTACCGTGGCTGCGGTGTAGGCGCGGTGACCCTTACCAGCCACCGTATCATCTGCAGAAGTTGCCGGCGGCACATGCGCGCTTTGTTTACAACAAAACTTTCTTGAAGCTAAAGCTGAAATAATGGTCAAAGGAGGAGACGGCAGCGCTCAGGAGGACATTTATTATCCCTCAAAGAAGACAAAGTGGGAAGTACGGGCATATTTTAGATATTTGAAGAATACCGAGGGAGTTGATAGAAGACGGCTATCCTGTTTGCAGCACGTGCAGAAAAAGTGTCTGTGAAAGGCAGCAATGCTTCAAATCTCATGACACATCTGCGTGACCATCACCCACAACTCTGCAGTCAACGCAAGGCAAGCTAACGTTAGCGTTTTAGCTAAAATGCGTGATCCGAGGATTTGGGTTGAGGGAGAATGCAACGAGTCGCTCTATAAAGCAGCCGCAGCGCCGCTACCTGCATATAAACCGTGTCGCGGACACCGCCATGTTGAAATGACTCGATGCATTACGGGGCTTCCAGGGGCAGATAAGAGTTGGTCTTTCTCCGAGAATAATTATGAATTTAACAATGATTACTGCCTGATGACATTTTCCCACATCTGCAAAGCTCACTGGAAGGACACAAACCGAGGACAACATTTTCCTGATATAGGCTATATTACTCAAGTAAGGGTAAAAAAAAGTATCTGATTAGAAGGCTACTTGAGTACTGAGTATCATCTGATCTAATATTTTTAAAATGATGACATCAAACAGACATAAAATACGAAGTTATGGGCAAATATTGATATTTTAAAGACTAAAGGGGAAAAATGTAAACAAATAAACAACATAATTACAAAATAACACATTTTAGGCAAAATTTAGACACAAACTGAGGACAATATTTCCTGACATACAGGGTTTATTTAATTGTGTGAAAATGTAGCACGTTTAAAAAAAATATCGCGATAATACCGAAAACCGTGGTAATTTTGGTCACAATAACCGTGAGGATAAATTTTCACACCGTGACAACCCTAATACAGACCATTTTAGATTAGGTTACATTTCCTTTATTCCCAGATTATGTAGTTTGTAGCACTCATTATAATGTTGTAGAAAATTTCTGGCCAATCCACGTGATCGGTATCGGTGATCAGCATTCTTTGATATCGGTGATCGGCAGCAAAAAACCTGATCGGTGCATCCCTAATTCAGAGTAAGGGTAACTGCCATCACGTGCCTTGACTCCTGACCAAAGCTTTCTTGCTCTGAGAGGGCGTGTTCTGAGGACTTTGTTAAACTAACTTCCAGCAGCTTTCACTACAGTTCGTAAACCACCATCACTGAGGACACGGGAACGGCCATCCCTAACCTCCACCTGCT
Source organism: Nothobranchius furzeri (assembly GCF_043380555.1). Taxonomy (NCBI): domain Eukaryota; kingdom Metazoa; phylum Chordata; class Actinopteri; order Cyprinodontiformes; family Nothobranchiidae; genus Nothobranchius; species Nothobranchius furzeri. Next base: position 73,255,647 of record NC_091748.1, read on the forward strand.
GTTCTGTCACGCCGATAAGAATAGCTACGAATAAACATATTTGTAACCAGCTGACGCAAAACCTCTTTCAGAGTTATTGATTTTGAGACGCAAATAGTTTCATCAGTCGTGTGACCCACGGAGACATCCCAGGACTGATTTGGTCGCATTGAGGTACTTCTACCATCCTCGTGCCCGGAGGAAATCATCTCCACTTGACATCTCGGATCCAAAAGGGGATCTCCGGAAACTGGGTGAGGTAGACACTTTCGACAGATGACGTTTGATGTGGTTTCTCGAAGTAACAACAGTTAGCTGCAAAACCATCATTTCTAACCCAGAATGCGCTTCTCTCTCTGAAAGAAACCTTCTGAGAATCCATCCACGCATCCAAACCAGGCCCCCACAATGCGGCTCGGAAATTGGTCTCAACCCGGAAGTACCAAATATTGCAGTTCCACCCCCATCCACTAGGGGCTGGTGTCAGAAGCGAGCAAATCCTCATTGACTCCCATGTTAAAAATACCAATTTCACAGCAGAAATAAACATGTTTACAGCCTGGTTCCAAAACATGTTTTTGTTTAAATGATCTAGTTTACATTCATGACAACTCTGAGGGGGGTGAATTTTTTTCTCACTCTTCTGTTTAAGTGTATTAAAAGCCTAAAATTCTGTATAATTAATGAGCATCCGACCCACGTGACCACAGAGCTAGCTCCGTGGAAAGGCCTCAGTAGAACCTATGAAGCTTGGAAACTGCTCCGGGATTTTGAGTCTCTGTGTTTGTGTATTCTTTTTTGGATATTTTTTGTGCAATTGTTGGACAAAATGACTTGCTGTGGCATTAATTGCACTAATAAGAGAATCCAAGGAGTCTCCACTTCATTTTTTTCGGTAAGTAAAATTATATTTATGTATTTTAGGTCACTGCCGAGCTGAGCTTAGATTTTAACATGTACTGTTTAACCATGAAATTTAAATGTAATAGGGTAAAACCCAGTGCATTTAACATAATGCTGCACTTTAGAAAATGGGTTGAAATATAACATGTTGGTGGAGCTGGGTTCCGACTATCGGCTTGTGGAGCTCTCGGGAGACCTCTGTTTTCCACCCGTTCTCGCCTTCCAGCAGCTCGGTGCATCTCTGTCTGATCGCGGCTCCTGCCTGCTGCACGGGCTGATGGCTGGGTCTCCCGGCAACTCGGCGCATCTCTGTCTGATCGCGGCTTCATTGTCGACTATTTCTATTGTCGATAACGTCGACGAATCGTTGGAGCCCTAATGTGAACTTTGGGAATTTTCTTAATAGAATTTGGCTATTCTTACATTTCTGCACTCTAAATAGTAATTTACCCATAAATAACAGGGTGGGGGTGCTTTTAGGCTGAGCTGCTTGGATTGTTTTATTTAAACTTATTTTGCTTTGACTGGCATCTCATCCATTCGTGAGCTATCCGGTTACCAACCATATCTCCGCTGGGATCATTAAAGATTCATTCAATCCAATATGTCGAACTCTGCTCATCTCTCAGACCATCTGCCTCCATCAATTCACCTCCTCCCAAATATCCACCACTTCTATCACTGAGCCTCCTCCCTAGCTTTCTCATTAGACTCCCTTCCCTCCTCTCCATCTTCATCTTCCACCCCGTCTCCAGGGGGGTGCATGTTAGGACAATTTTGTTAATTAAGAAAGACATCCACCCTCACATGCATACACTAAACAATGTGGGCTGCATCTATTGCTGTCACACTCCCTGAGCTGAAAACACCATGTCCTCTCACTCACACCTACAAAAACACCCCTTAATAACATGACAACGTGTTGACAGACTCGGCTAGACTGGGTCTAACAGCTTGTTGTGTCCAAGCCAGAGCATTCTGGCTTCAGCATGTCTTCATACTCGCCCACTGACCTCCAAAGGGCAGGATTATGGCTTCCTTAGACCCCCCCCCCCCCCCCCCAAATAAAATCAAAGGATGGCTGTCTGGGATTTGCTTTGTTGACACGACACACTAGCAGGCATCACACAGAGGTGTCGGTCTATGACGGCTAATTATGTTTATGACAGATTCACAGAACCAGATTTCCGTCAGTGTGAGGGAAAATTAAAGAAGCAGTGTGTTGAGAAACGAGGAATGTTCTCCTACCACAAATAAAGCTATTGCAAAGGTTCCTCGTAATAACAAGAATAACAGTAAAATGTTTAAACTTTTAAAACCTAGAACGGCTGCAGTGCCAAAACAAACAGGGAGAAAATCATCAAAAGCAGGAGGTAGGTGTAGGAGATGATTTTCATATTCAGCCTGCATGAAAAAAACGCAAAGTGAAAAATGGCTTTTAGTGTTCCACACCTTTAAACTCAATTTTACAAGATTCTTCTTGTATTTGTGTTTTAGTGTCGTAATAATGAGAAAAATTCTCTCCTAAACCTATCTCCTGCATTAGCTTCTCATAGAAAATAGACATCGTCATCATCATTTTATTTATTGAGCACGTTTAAAATCCAGCATGAGAGCTAGCCAAAGTGCTTCACATGCTTGACAGATCTACGTCACTCTGACACTTAACATTCATGGACTCACCCATCTCGACTCACGACGGGGAAGGCTGTTGTTGGTTTAGCGCTCAGGAAACAGCAGAGAGCGCCTCGGCTAGTAGAAGCTAACTGTTAGCATTAGCAACTCCACCACACAGCAGAACTCCTCTAGGCTCGTGTTATTTGTGGAGATAAAACATCAACGTTGCAGAGCAAAAAGAGTCAGAGGTAGAGTTGTGTTGCTGTTAACCAATCAGAGGAGAGATGTGCAAATATCAGGAAATATGTCCTGCCGTCTGAATCTACATTCTCCTCTGGAGGAATTCTCCATGCTGAAACAGGTGCACCAAGCACTAATTGTGGGGTTGAGTGAATCACTTTTAGTTACAACAACCCAACCCCCCTCCCCCCCCCCCCCATATTGACCCTTTGCACGTGACATCACGCCACTCATGTGACCGCCCCCTTCGCCATGATGGACGGCAAAAAGACTGTTTGCACCCGTAGAAACTCCAGTGAAGCTAGTCAAAACAAGCGAGTTTGTAGCCTTTTATCCTTTTATTTAGTTGATTTGACAGTAAAATGGTTTTAGCTTGCTGCGTGGTCGGCTGCACAAACAGACAAGGATGTAAAATATATGAATGGAAATTACCACAAAACTAAAATATTAGGTGAACAGAAATGATAAGTGACAGTGAAGCCATTTTCAAGCAACTGCATTGGTATCGGTTCCTGGTATCAGTTAACTTTTACCGATACCGATACTGGCATCAGTATCGGTGCATCCCTAACGAATATCAGCTCAAAATGGGACAAAATCACAGTACGCCTGATTTTACCCTTCCAAAGAGTTAACCTTTGGGGCAGCAGTAGCTCAGGTGGTGGAGCGAGTTGCCTCATGATCGGAAGGTCGTGGGTTCGATGCCAGCTCCCGCCAGGGGTATTATGCTGTTGTGTCCTTGGGCAAGACACTTGACCCAACTTGCCTGTGTTGGTGGTGGTCAGAGGGGCCGACAGCGCCAAATAGCAGCCTCACCTCTGTCAGAGCAGCTGTGGTTACAAAGTAGCTTACCATCACTGGCAGTGTGTGAATGTGAGAGTGCAAGAAAGCATCTTTGAGTGTCGTAAGAAGCGCTATATAAGTTTGCTGTATCATTATCATTGTTGTATTATTAACCATGCACTCTCATCAGGTTCTTCATTTTGAAGATATTTTAAAATGCTTGGTCCTTGCTTAATGTAAAGCAGAGAAAGATGTTATCACAGCAGCCTGGAAGCCGGAGAGAAGCCAGACTACTGTCAATACCAACATCAGACCTTTCTGTGGATCTAATGCAGGCAACGATCTACAAATATCACAAATGGGAGCAGGAACAACAGGCACCTTGTCGAATCGGAGTCTGACTGAAGAAAACATCTTGATTGAAAGCATGAAAATAACAAGAACACATTCAACCCTTAATGTTCAAAAAAGCATCTTCGGTAGAAGGAACCAGGAATTTCATCAAAAAGCTAATTGAGAACTCTCAGAGCGCATAAACCTTCTCAGTCCGTCTCCTTCCTGTTTCACAGGCAGCAGTTGTCAAAGTAGTCTCAAACAGAGTTGGTTGTTTAAAGCCAACCCTGTCACTTCATCCTTTTTAATTTTATCCTCTTGTTCTTGTTTTTTACTCTGACCAGCCAGCAAGGACGACCGCCTGTCAGCCTCTTGTCCTTCGGTCAGACTTGGCTGCTTCTTTCTGCTGCTGGCTTTCAGCTCACCTCACTCAAACAGACCTGAGAACGGCAGGGTGGCCCTAACACACACTTACACACACATCACAGACAAACAATTCCTAGTTTGTGTTTGAGACGAAGCAAGAAGCCAGCATGGCATTAGGATTAGGGTTGAAACGATTCCTCGAGTACCTCGAATAATTTGAGTACAAAAAAGCCGAACGAGTCAAATTCTCTGCCTCAAGGCTTTGTTTAATTCATGTTTAATTAATTCATGGCTTTGCCTGGGGTCATGTGCCACACGGACCAATATAAGTGACGCACATACACACTGCACTGAAAGCACACGCGAGTAGCGAATGTAACTTAAAGGGACTTTACGGAGTTTTGAATTTTTATGCTCGCTATTGCCCCCTCAGGCCAAAAGCCTAACGGCAGCTTCAATAGTAGGCTCGTGCACGAGGCGCGCATGCTGTACGTGCACACTCCTTAACGAAAATAACAGCTGAGACAGACCCGTGTGTGTGAGTGTGAGTGTGTGTGTGTGTGTGTGTGTGTGTGTGTGTGTGTGGGAGGACAGAGGACAGGAGAATGTGCAGCTAATTAATTAATTAAATAATTTGGTTCTGTACCTTTCTCTTCAGCACAGCCGACAAAGGTTTAAGATGGGTCAGTCCTCCTGCATGCTCAGATCATTCCCTTCCCTTGCTTGAAAAATTGTTCCAAAATGAAAGTTGAACCCACATTTTTTTTATCTGTGAATTCAATGCAGTTCGGCGAGTCTCAAATAAAAATTTGGGCGTCTTACTGTAAAAAAATATACCATTCATGTAAAAAAGAAACTAAATAAACTATGTTCACATCCAGAATCGAACTCGGATCTCCTGTAGGAGGGTCCAACGTCTTACTAGGTGAGCTAAATCACCAGTAATGTCTTCTGTATCTGTAACTTTTATATATTTCATGACAGCAGAAACAACGTTCAATGAACGGTTTGGAGCAAAAATGGCTATTTTGTTGCTAATTTGCAGGAAATATCTAGAAGAAAGTTCTACAGAAAGTAGCTAAGTGTCCTCAGAAATGTAGCTAGGTTTGTCACTAGGCGTTAGGAACAGCGACAAAGTGGCACTGCCTCTCTCTCTGCTGCTAAATCTACGGATAGCAAATGCTACGGGCTATGACTGAGCGTGCATGAAGCAGCCTGCTCGACCCGAGCATCTCTCCTTTTCTGTGATTTTACAGAAAAACAGACAATCACAGTAAAAATGCCAGGGCTCATTCTACAGGACCAGGGCATTGCAGGAGAATGTATGAAGAAGACATTTATTATTTCTATACATGTTCTGGCTGTCAAACTTCCATAATGCCCCCTTAACTTTCTCTTAAGCCGTGGCGGACAACGTAGACCCCGGTGGAGTGTGAAAAAGACAGAAAATATCAAAGGTGTGGGACCAAGGCAGAAAACGTAGTCCAGTGTAAATACTGTAAAATGGATTTAGCCCACCACAACACCACTTCCTCCGTGCTGCAGCACCTGTAAATGTCACTTCTGCAAGTGGACTCGGAGCCTCTACAAGATAATGCATTTTAGCCTGTATTTCTGTATATTCTGCGGACACTGTGCGACTTTTTTATTTGTAGCACTCAGTTTCAGCTCACGCTGTGCATCTGGTAGCAACACGTCGGTCTTAAAATGTGCTAAAAATAGCAGTTTTTACAACACGTCGGACTTTTTACTGTGTTGTTATTGATGTCTGTTGCCTCGGGATTGCTGCAGGAGGACACCGGTATTTATGAGAGGAAAACGAAAGAAAGTAAATAAATGTTCTGTGATCAGTATAATTTGACATAACCACGGCAAACATGCTTTCTCGACAATCCTTGTTAGTGTGTGTGAAAAAAAAGTGTAGAAATTAAAACGAACGTGTGTTAATAGGGAAATAGCTGGCGAGCCATGTTTGCGCATGCACCGTGAGAGGTTCTGGTTTTGTTTGGGCTGCAGCCGCTCGCATTTGTTTACTGTGAAGTAAAGCTGAAGTGCTGACGTTTTGAAAACTAATTTTGAATCAAACTTGAAGAATAACTGGCAATTGCTTGCTCATTTTAAGAGGACTTTCATATTTTATAACATGCTATTTGATATAATGGTTTACAAATGCAAAAGGCTCATTTATTAGAGTACTTGATTAATCGATAAAAGATTCGATAGAGTACTCGATTACAAAAATATTCCATAGCTGCAGCCCTAATTAGCAGGGATGTGTATTTTTGAAATTGTGGCGATACGATACATATCACGATATATTGCGATACATTCAGTCAGATGTTACAAGCAATTTTTTTACTGAATTTATTGTAAGAATGTTCAATAAACAGTCCAAACCGATACGTAACATGTTTAACATGAGGTATCTGAACCATGATGAGGGATTTACATTTCAATGGTGGAAACAAAACCCGTTGCTCACTGCTGCCAACTAGTGGGTGTAAATTGAATTGCACAAAATGAAAAGAAAATACACAAATGTTTGCATGTAAATTCTTTCAAGAATTAGATACACAGCTTTTGAATATCGATGTAATAATCTCACGAAAAAATATCACAATATATTGCCATATCGATATTTCTGATACACGGCTTTTGAATATCGATATAATATTGCTGGAAAAAATATCACGATATATTGCCATATCGATATTTTCTTACATCCCTACTAATTAGGCTGTTCCTCCTCACTCACTTTGTTCTGTTTGCAGGGAGCTGAAAGCTGCAGGGCGACACTGAGCCGGCCGGAATTAAATACGGCTTACTGTATCAGATCTGAACTGCACTCATCGAACAAACCTCAACAGCCAATCAACGAGTTTACAACATATCTTTTGGACAATAATCCTTAATCTGACCTCAGACAGAAACCACATTAATCCCATCAGAGGATTCTGGGATTACGACGGCCCATCAGATGGTTTCTACTCCGACCAGCGTTTTGCTTTGTAACAACAGCGGCCAAAAAGATGATTCAATCTGTCAAATAATCCTGAACCTGGTGTTGTTAAACCGGAGTGTGTTTGGCTGCTGGAACTTTCTCTTTCTTTCTTTCTCTACAACTAAAGCTGGAAGAAGCACATTTCAGATTTTTCCGATCCACACGAATAAATCTAATAAACCCCCTGACAATCCCCTCCCCTGTATTCACTGATCTCTGTCGCATGTTGGTACTAAACTAGCAGAAAATGCAGGAGTAATTTCTAAAAAATTAAGAGAATACATGAATGGGAGAAGAAAAACGCGTGTCGAATCATATCGTGTAATCCCTTTCGAAAGCCTTTTGAATTTCACACAAGTAAAGAGTGTGTCTTTGTCTCCAGCAGCATGCTCGTGTTTCATCTGAGGGCTGAGGCAGCAAAAAAATCAGCTTATTTCAGACAGCAGATAATAACCACACCATCAGATGGAGGAGAATCATCAGGGAGGACAAGTCCTCCTCTTACCACACACACACACACACACACACACACACACACACACACACACACACACACACACACAAAGGAGGGGGATTCTCCTGGTCGCCTCTCTGGTTACAGTTGGTGATGAGCCAACACCCCAAAACAAACTTGAGGAAAATCACTACATACTTCTTCCTCCCTTGATCATAAACACGATTGTGCAACAAGCCCTTATTTTACCCAGAAACCACCATTTCTGATCCTCGTGACTGAGTTTATGAACCTCACCTGTTCTCCCCGGGCTGGGTCACGATTTAACGGCAAACATTAGAAGAGTGCTTCAGCACCCAGACCAGTTGAAAATCACGTGGAAGTTCGGACAAAAGACCGGACGAGCGGCGGCGAAAGGACGTGAAGGAGGAGTTTGTTTTTGAACGGTGGTCTTCGTTCACCGTGGTGCCGAACAGAAACTGGGTGTGACACAAAAACAACAAAAAACACGGAGCTCGAACTTCCCAACTTGCCCGACTAACCAAACGAAAAGCATCCATTCAGCAACACCGGTGTTAATAAAGTTAACCAGTAACCCAGCAGCGGAGGGCGGATTATCCCTGCCCGCCCGGGGGTCTGGAGGTCCTGCACCGGCTGGGAGAGCGTCTTCCCTGCCTTTTGTTCCGCCGCTGTCACCGCCGAGACCCGCAGGTTAGCTTCGGCTAACAGCGGCGGCTAGCCGGGCAGCTAGCGTCGAAGGTAACACCTTCCGTTCACTCCCGAAAGTAAAAAAACAGAAAAACTAAAGGAAACACACTCAAGCGCTCACACTCACCCACAGCTCCGTTCCCCAACTCATCGCGGAGACCTTCTGGTGACTTCTCACGTTGTGGACGCACTTTTCCCCGCTGAGGTTCTCCCAAACTGCCGTTGGGACTCCCGTCCTCCAGACTGACTGCCTTCCTTCCAACTCCTCCTCCTCCTCCTCCTCCTCCTCCTCCTGACTCCTGAATCAGCAGCAGGGCCCCAGGCCAGCAGATAAATCTATTTATTCAAATTATATAATTACAGTCAACATTAGAAGATATAAAAATTAATAACTCAATTACAAAAGCATCTTGTTTAGCAATAGAAAATAACTCAAATTATGAAAATACTAAATTGTACGAAAGATTTTGAGCAAAAATGTGTAAAAATGTCGAGATTAAAAAAAAAGAAAATTAGATGTTGATCATTTTGTTAAAACTAATTATTATTGACAGATAAGCGGCTATCATTGTAATCAGTATGGTGATTGGATAAAATAAGCCCTCGCTGATGATGTCATTTTTCTGCGACAATTGTCTCTTTTCCCAGTTCAAAACCACATTAGCTGACTGGTAAAGTACCTGACTGGTAAAGTACCTGACTGGTAACCCTAGACCCAGACTAGCCTGACTAGCAGCCCCGCTTCAGAGGACGAGGCTGGCAGGCCAGCTGGCTCAGACCCTCAGTGGGAAAACAAAACCCTGCAAATAAAAACTGATGCTTGTGGCAAGTTTTTATGCTTTTGTGGGTTTTTTTAAAATTTCTCTTGTGTTTTAGACACTTGTGTTTTATTTATTTTTTATTTTATTTTACTGTGGAGCACTTTGTAGTTTTTATCCTGTGAAAAGTGCCATAAAAATCAAGTGTACTTACTTAATTACTAATTAATATAAGACAGTCTCCCAATTCTGAGATGAATAAAGTGCAGATCATTCGTGTATTTGAGCAGGTTTGTCCTCAATGTGGCCCGAGGGCCATTTTTGGCCCTCATGGTGATTTTGAGAAGATCCCACTTTTTTTTAAATGGTGGGATTTTGTCTCTACAGCGGGGTGTTGATGAAGAGCAACACTTTCTAGCATTTACATATATTCAGATTTTTATTCATATGTGTGTTTTAGGTCTTTTTTGAGCAGTATATACAGAACATCTCATTTTTGCATTTTTATCAAAGAAAAATCACAATTTTCTGGCCATGGGGAGCTTTTAACTTTATTATGTTAGCCCTCATCTTAAAAAGCTTGTACACCCCTGTATTAGAGGTATAAAATGAGTTGTTTAAAAAAAATCAAAGTTATTTTATAGTTCTCTCTACTGGTTAATGCATGTGTAATCATGTGTAAGGGCTGCAGCCTCAACAGCACATAAACTCAGCTTCTGCTATCTAGCTCACTGCTGCCGTCTTGTGGGGATTTGGTGGTATTACAACAAACGCAATTTTCTATTCAGAGCAGGGATGGGGAACCCTGGTCCATAGTGGGCCGCTAATAGCAGTTTGAGCGTCCGCTATCCAGCATATTTTAGTTTCAACCCTGTATTATCACACCTGATTTCAATCAGCAGCTGATTAACAGGCTTCTGCAGAGCTTGATGAGCTGAAGAACAGGTGAATCAACCACTGAATATGAAGTGTAGGAAGAAAGACGTTCAGGATACCGGCCCTCGAGGACCAGGGTTCCCCATGCCTGATTTAGAGAAACCAAACGTCCATGCTGAACAAAGGTCAATGTAAAAACAAAGAAACGTAATCAAACATCCATCCGTTTCCTATACCCGCTTATCCACGCAGGGTTGCGTGGGGCTGGTGCCTGTCTCCATCTGTCCCTGGACAAATGGGCGGGGACACCCTGGACAGATTGCCAGTCCATTCCAGGGCAACACAGGGACAACCAACCATGCACGCATGCACGCATGCACACACACACACACACACACACACACACACACACACACACACACACACACACACACACACACACACACACACACACACACACACACAAGGACAATTTTTGAGAAACCACTCATTATATATTTTGTAAAATAAATATTTACCTCTAAATTAAACATACATTTACAAACTAAATATTTAGGTCTGACCTACATATTTAGTTTATAAAATAATTTTTAACTCAAATTAAAATCTGTAAAGAGTTTAAAGTAGCACTGAAAGATTAGTTCATTTAATGTTTCATTTAAAAAAAACTACAAAATATACATTTATTTCCGTTCGTTATTACGAACCACTGCTGGAGTAAAATGTTGCTTTCCCGTTTTGGCCGCTAGAGGGCGGTAATGCACATTCCACAATCATCCGATCCAACAAATCCAACAAAGAAGAAGAGACTGTTCTCGTTTGTAGCAACTTGGTGTCTTTTTAGCTAATTAAGCTTGTAAATATCTTTATTATAGCTGTGAAACATGCATCGCAGCATCATAAGGTAAGAATTTCTGCATTTTGCAGGTAGAAACGTATCGTTAGTCTTTATTTAGATCTGCTGGGGTCAGAGACGACCTTTGACACAATTTTAGCCAACAACAAATATCATAAATAATCGTTATTTATGCTGCTGTTACAGATACATTATTTATGTTTCACCAGGAAACCTGTTTTATCATTGTTTTTATTTAGTTGATGCTATTTGTTTACATTTTTGGACTGTTACTATTTCACATTATTTGTTGTCAACATTGCTAAACATCATTTATCCACCTGACAGGTATTTTGCCACAGAAATAAGTTTTCAGACAAGTTTTTTTTTTATCATTTTGAAAACACAAATTCATCTTCAGCCACTGTGAACGTCTGAGATCATCACTGTAATCAGATGTAAAAAGAAAAAAAAAAGATTTTTTTTGTGCCATCCTTTCTTATCAAGCTGTGCAAAAGCCCCGAGTCTTGTCTTGCAGGTTTGCTGAGCAGCACTGGCAGTGTCCTGCTCGCTGTGTCAGCTCCGCCGTGAGGAGGAGAAAGGTTCTGAGAAGCGCCTTCCCAGTTCTGGATCAGCCCCTTCTGCCCATCCAGCGACACGTGTATGAAGCAAACCTTAGACACAGCATCGCCTGCCGCAAGAAGTAGGTCAGCAGCAAGCATCACTCAGACCTGTAAATGAATGCTTCACTTGAGCTTTTTTCTCAAATCAGAAGGAATATTTTGTCTGCCCTTTAATCCAGACTTTTTTTTTCTGCCTCTCTGCGTTTGCTAGATACTCCGAGCTAAAGGAGAAGGTGAGGAAAGGTGGGGGAGATAGCGGGATAGCCAGACACACCCAGAGAAACAGGAAGTTGCTGGTGAGGGATCGGCTGCACCTCCTACTCGATGATGAGGACTTCCTGGAGCTTTCACCGTTTGCTGGTTTGGGTCTTCCGTACGGGGACATCCCCTCAGCCGGCTGCTTGACGGGTCAGAAACCGCTGACTGATCGCTTTATTGTTATTTACCTTCATTAAAAGTGTCACCAGTACACATGCATGTTTATTTCCAGGCATTGGAAGGATTAATGGCTTGTGGTGTTTGTTCATCGCTAACGATGCCACAGTGAAAGGCGGCACAGCTTATCCAATCACGGTGAAGAAGCAGCTACGAGCCCAAGAGATAGCGATCCAGAACCGCCTCCCTTGTGTCTACCTGGTTGACTCTGGAGGAGCTTTCCTACCGCTGCAGGTCGTTTGTACAGGAAGACCTGCTTGGTAATTCATTCTTCTTCTCCTTCTAAGCTCCTCTTTGTGTTTGAATGTGCAGTCTGAGATTTTTCCTGACAAGAATCAGGGCGGAAGAACGTTCTACAACGAGGCCATCATGTCTGCCATGAAGATCCCACAGGTGAGGACTTGTGTTCATGTGGTGGGATGACCACGAAGACCTTCGCAGAGCCGATCTAATGATGACTGGTGGGTTTTGAAGGTGGCGGTGGTGTGCGGCTCGTGCACCGCGGGTGGAGCTTACATCCCCACGATGGCAGAGGAGGCGGTGATGGTGCACCGGATAGGAACCATATTCCTGGGAGGCCCACCTCTTGTCAAAGCTGCTACAGGAGAGGAGGTGACCCCGGAGGAGCTGGGAGGAGCCAGACTTCATGCTGAGTAGGTTCATAAATCATCTCGCACACAAAGACACGGCTAGAGTCGAGCCACTGTCTGGTTCCAGGGTGAGCGGCTGCGTGGACCATTTTGCGTGGGTGGAAAAGGAGGCATTTGATTATACCCGAAACATCATATCCACCCTCAACTTTCAACTGCCTGAGGAGGAGGAGGGCGTGAAGAAGGACGCTGGAGAGGAGCCGCTGTTCAGCTCAGAAGAACTTTTGGGTCTCGCTCCTCAGAGTTACGGCCACAGTCTGGATGTGAAGATGGTAACGCTCATTAAATCATGAACGCGCAGAGCTGTGTGTCCTGCAGACGGAGGCTTCCACGTCAACGCTGACTTCAAATCTGGGTTTTCGTTCTAATTTCGCTCAGATAATCAGTCGGCTGACAGACGGGAGCCGCTTCCAGGAGTTCAAAGCTCGCTACGGAACCACGCTGGTCACTGGTTTCGCTAAGATTTCTGGGTAACGGAGGCTTTTCCCTGACTTTATTTTCCTTTAACGAACAAAAAAAAAATCATGAAATTGCATCAGAAAATCGAATGTTGTCTTTCACTTCAAGTTGCAAATTAAAATAAAGCAAAATGAGGAGTCTTTTTTTGCACAATAGTTGTTTTATTTATCCAGCTCAGCTGTTTGCGTTTTAAAGTAAATGGTTACTTTTGCTTTTAGCCACCTGGTGGGAATAGTGGCCAACAACGGAGTGCTGTCGCGTGACGCCGCGCTGAAGGGGAGCCATTTCGTCCAGCTGTGTGACCAGAGAGACGTCCCGCTCCTCTTCCTCCAGAACACGGCTCCTGCAGCAGCTCTGACTCTGTCCGCAGCCCAGGTGACCGCCCAGCCTGGCTGCACGGCTCTGTCTCGGCGCACGAGTGATGAGCTAACTCTCTGTTCTTTTCAGGCGGAGGCGAACGGCAACCGCCTGAAGGCACAGGGGTCCATGATGTCAGCGGTAGCCTGTGCCTCGGTCCCAAAAATCACTGTGGTGATAGGTGGTTGCCATGGCGCCGACAGCTACGCTATGGTGAGCAAATCCGTTGTGCTTTCCTGACTGGAATGATTACGTGGGAATGTTTTGAGGGCTTTTATTTTGGAAATCTGCCTGCTGAATGTGATATTTTGTGCAAAAGGAAATGCTGTCAGACCCGTAGAGAGGTCGTCCGCGCGTTTTATCGGATAGATCCGGCATGTTTTAGTAGATTAAAGGTAGATGTGTATTCTCTTCTCTGCTGTTTGCCTCCAGTGTGGACGAGCCTTTGACCCTAACTTCCTGTTTCTGTGGCCCAACGCCCGCGTGTCTCTGACCGCGCCAGGCCACGCCGCCTCCCTGCTCCCCCCCGACGAGGAGCAACAGGAGGAGAATCTGAACGAGAGGTTAAAGGAGGAGAGCTCTGCGTTCTTCTCCTCTGGCAGGATGTGGGACGATGGAGTTGTTCTGCCGCAGGACACCAGGAAGGTAAAACAATGTTCTAACGAACGCGTTTGGGATTGGTTTGGTGGTTTTGGGTTGATCTGATTTCCTACTCAGGTTCTTGGAGATTCTCTGGACATCATCAAACAGCAGCGCTATCAGCTGTCGACTGAGAAGCAGCGGTCTGTTGTTCTACGTGTGTAGAAGCTTCCATCCTCACATACCTCACCATCTCAGCTGCTGTTGGACTAATGCAGATGTTTTCCCTCACAAGGATCTTTTATGGGTGTTTGTACAGAATGATCAAAACTTACAGTCAGAAATTCATCATGTTTTACATCAATAATCGGAACACTGGTGTGTACCATCCAGGAGGTGTCGCATCTAAACACGTTTGTGGAAAAATGCTGTAAAAGTGCCTCTTTGTGTTTCGTTTTTTCAACGTTTTGACTATTTGCCCGTCGTTTGATGTTCTAAAACAAGAAAAAACATTCAATTGTGTCTAACAATAGATTTTGTTTTTAAATGACCTCAGGCCTTACACAAAATAACTATAATATCATTCTGTAATTACAAATGTAAAATAAATGCTGTTAATATGTATGAATTTGTATGATGCTTTATTCTTCCGGCTCTTGGAGAGTGCAGACGCGTTTTTCCTCCTCTCCTCCCTATCTTCTCCCAAGGCTCTTTGTCTGTCTTTGGGTGGACGGAGCTTTCTGCATTTTTTCTGGAAACTGGAAATTATTAAAAATGGACCTGGTCAGCTGGTCTCAATGCGATTGACAACATTTTGTCAACGATGAGAACGGGAGAAGGGTCTCCCGGGTGCCCCTCTGGGACAGAGCCAGCTGGGTGTATCATGGACTCCTGGAAACAGTGGAACCTGATCTGCCTCTCTCAGCTGTCTGTAGAGGATTCTGAAGATGTCTGGATATTCGTGGTTTTGGTGTCAGGATTCCTGCTGTTTGGCCTGAGCGGTTGCCTGGCTTACCGGAAAATTAACGAGCTGTTGAGGAATATTGGCTCAATCCCGGAGCTCAGGGATGGATTACACCTCGCTGTGGATGCACAAACTCCTATAATTGTCGAGATGAGTCGTAAGCTTGGAACTTTGGCTGAGATTCAGGCTCTGGCACAGAAGGTGGATTCCATCAAGGAGTGAGTTGTGGACGGGCCAGCGCGGATTGGGATAGATTAATTACGCCATTATTGGATCTAGAGGGGTTGAGGACCAACAGAACTTTAAGACAGAGAGGAAATGATCTCTGTCTGTCCCCAAAACAAGTTCTTATCTGAATCTGGTGCCCTTGAGCCTGTGAGGCTGAAGTGATAACTCCCCCTCAGAAGAAATGTGGAAGGCTGCTGTCGTTATGACAACTCAAGTCTCCCTATTCCAGCCTGGGCGGGACTGCGACCAGTGAAGGCCGTTGAATTGTTTCCAGGAGTCACTGTGCTCTCTAACCCCAATACCTCCTTACCCTGTCCAAACGGAGGTGACGAGCGCTGCTTATTTTGGCTGCATGCACTGATGTTTGGAGAGTCCACAACCCACCATCCCACCTAGTGGACACTTATGTTGTGTAATGTCTGAAGTCTGTGCGCATATCTATCTGAGGTGTTTTTTTGCAGAGCAAAGCTGCCCTCTCTGTGGAGGGTAACTCTGAAGTGCCTTTTTCCCTCCCCCTGACTCTATCCTCGTATAAACCCTCTTGATCTATAACGGTAGCGCGACTCGGGTTGCCAATGACCACAGTCACCAGTTCTTGTCATGTATGTATGTCTCATCTCAGAATTGTGTGTACTGAAACTCTAATTTCCCTCTGGGATTAATAAAGTATTTTTGAATTGAATTGAATAGAAATAAATATTTGTTAATTGCTAAACTTGACTCATTTGCTTTTCTCAGTGCTTGTCACATAAACTGCTTTGAAAGGAGAGTTGAAGTAGCTAACGTGTTTGTTAAATGTTTCAACTCAACTAAAACTCTTGTTTTTGGTGACTTAGTTCATTTTACACCAAAGAAATTTTAAACAGTTTTTAAATTAAATGTAGCTTTTTTTACCACAAGGGGGCAGAAATCCAAATAAGTTTGACCTCAAATGCATCCTAGGAAAATTGTGGGAGAAAAAAAACCCATATAATTTAATAGTCACGCGCCGAGAAATCCTATGGACAAGATTTCTAGGTGCAGCCAAGGTGTGGAGGGCATCCGTTTTGGTGGCCTGAGGATCAGGTCTCTGCTTTTTGCAGATGATGTGGTCCTGTTGGCTTCATCAGAACGTGATCTTCAGCTTTCGCTGGAGCGGTTTGAAGCCGAGTGTGAAGCAGCTGGGATGAGAATCAGCTCCTCTAAATCTGAGACCATGATCTTGATTTGGAAAAGGGTAGAATGCCTTCGCCAGGTCAGGTTCTGCCCCAAGTGGAGGAGTTTAAGTATCTCGGGGTCTTGTTCACGAGTGAGGGAAAACTGGAGCGTGAGATCGATAGGCGGATTGGTGCTGCATCTGCAGTGATGCGGGCGTTGTACCGGTCTGTCGTGGTGAAGAGAGAGCTGAGCCAGAAGGCGAAGCTCTTGATTTACCGGTCGATCTACGTTCCTACCCTCACCTGTGGTCATGAGCTTTGGGTAATGACCGAAAGAACGAGATCGCGGACACAAGCGGCCGAAATGAGTTTTCTCCAAAGAGTGGCTGGGCTTGCCCTTAGAGATAGGGTGAGAAGCTCGGTCATTCGGGAGGGGCTCGGAGTAGACCCGCTGCTCCTCCACATCGAGAGGAGCCAGTTGAGGTGGCTCGGGCATCTGGTCAGGATGCCTCCTGGATGCCTCCCTGGTGAGGTTTTCCGGGTACGTCCAACCGGGAGGAGGCCTAAAGGTAGACCCAGGACACGGTGGAGGGACTATGTCTCTCACCTGGCCAGGGAACGCCGTGGGATTCCCCCGGAGGAGCTGGCCCAAGTGGCTGGGGAGAGGGAAGTCTGGGCCTCTCGCCTTAGGCTACTGCCCCTGCGAACCTACTCCGGATAAGTGGATGAAAATGGATGGATGGATGGATAAAACAACTAAAGGACAAGAAAACAGAATAAAACAGATTAAATCACAAACAATAAGCGGTTCGGAACAAATGGGTTTTGAGTTTGGTTTTGAAGAGACATAACTAATGACAACCACAGATGTGTGCTTTAGTTAAAATCGATTTGCTCATGTGTAAGTTGGTTATTCCACATTCAGTGTTGCTGCAAAAATAAGTTTGTTTCCACAGAAAAAGGTTCAGCCGTACAGATCTGTAAATGAAGGGATGGGTTTTTCATTTTGGCCCGGTGTGAATTTGAGTTCGACACGCCTGATCTAAAACATACAGGAAACGAGCTGGAAGCAGACAGCAGCTCTGGCATGGCAACTCTGAAGTTGCAAGTGCGTCATTCTGGCCACAGGGGCGGTGGGGGTCTGAGTGACATTCCATTAAGCCTTTAAAGGGTCGTTTTAGCCCACACTGGCTCAAGAAAGAGATTTGAAACGGAAAATGTTGCATGTTAAGAAAAGATCTTGTGTTCTGAGAAGAAACGTAATATGTTGCAAGATTTATTTTAAAAAATGACGACTAGACAAGGTGAAGCACATTTATCACAGCCTTGCTTAAATGTTTGCATTATGATTGGAAAAGGAAAACATTCATATACACATGAATACATGCACTGTTTCCTCTCACCTGTGTTTAGATAAATGGTAAATGGCCTGTATTTGATATAGCGCCTTCTAGAGTCCTGGAACCCCCCAAGGCGCTTTACAACACAATCAGTCATCCACCCATTCACACACACATTCACACACTGGTGGGGATGAGCTACGATGTAGCCACAGCTGCCCTGGGGCGCACTGACAGAGGCGAGGCTGCTGGGCACAGGCACCACCGGTCCCTCCGACCACCACCAGCAGGCAACGTGGGTTAAGTGTCTTGCCCAAGGACACAACGACAGCGACAGGCTGAGCGGGGCTCGAACCTGCAACCTTCCGATTACGGAGGCGAGCACTTAACTCCTCGTGATTGTCTGGGTCTTTCAGCTGTCCTGACATGTGAGAAGACAAATAAAAGACCACGCTGTTCTTGACTGAAAGACTCTCTCCGACTCTTTTCTTTAAGAATAACAGAAAAAGCCCACACCACCTTCGCCCCATGCTATGTACACAATTAATGCATTAAAACACACACACACTTCTAAAGTTATTATCATGCTGAAGCTATTTGCGGTGGAGATTCAACCCAAGTGCATAAGAACATGACGGCTTCAGGATGAAGGTTTTGGTCTGAACATCCCGTGTAACGTGACGGGGATGATGGTGTTGACCTCTGCCCTGGCCAGCTCCTTCAGCTCCACGGCGTCTAGAACCAGCAGGAACCCGGGCCTCTCTGCTCCGGGTTTCACTACAATGCTCAGCAGCACGCCTGTGGGGATGGGACAGGATGAGCAGGAGCTGCTCCCACGGATAGGCTGAATTATTTTATGCCACCAATATTAGAGTCAGAGTTAGAAAAAGCCTCTAGATGCTAAGGGGTCCCACCATCATCCTCCTTTGTGGCTCCTGGCGTTGGAACGAAGAGCGGTTCTGATGGGTAACAGTCGTCCTCCTGCCACGCCCGGGTTTCTTTGGTCTGCACGTTCAGTTTAACAATCTGAAAAAACAAACAGGTAACATGTGTGAGTGTGTGTGTGTGTGTGTGTGTGTGTGTGTGTGTGTGTGTGTGTGTGTGTTACCACTGCTTTACCCGGTCAGGGATGAAGTGGTTCAGTCCTAGGCCGTAGGCGAAGGAGTACTTCTTACCGCTACACTGAGAGTAGTTGATCTGTGGAAATTCAAACGCTGACAGAGAAATAAAATATCAACCATGAAACAGATGCATAAAAACATCTGAAATGATATGACTTAATTTGACATTTAAATACATGCAAAATATTCACCGTGCAGATAAAAAAAGCTAACATTTCACCATAAACAAGCAGAAAGCCACACCTGCCTGCAAGTGCTGCACGTGCGTGCGTGCGTGTATGTGTGTGTGTGTGCATGTGTGTGTGTTACCTTGTCTTGGTCCAGAAAACAGCACTTCGGGTTCCAGCCAGATGGTCCCATCGCTGTGAAGAACAGCGGTTGCTGTCGTGTAGGACAGAGACACCAGGTTCTTCCCCCGCTCTTCCTGGACACAAGCAAAGAAATATGCACTCGCTTCACAGAGGTGGTGAAAAGATTTTAGAAGCAAATAAAGTTCCAGACTCAGTTTTTATCACAACAAATGTTTTGTGAAGCACAAAGTGTGCTGCAGTCAGAGGGAAATAAGAATTTTCAGTGTTTGGTTATTCAAGAATCTGCAAACAGGAGTTCAGAAAATGAATGTTAACATTTCCCAAGGCTCTTTCTCCTGTCTGCCCACAGAGCGCTTCTCTGCATTTCTTCTGGAAAACTCTATTTTTACTAACCATGGATTTGATAAACTGGTCATTCAATGCGATCGATAAGATTTTTTCAACAATGAGAACGGAGCAGGGGCCTCCCACATGTCCACAAGGTACGCACCCGGTGGGGTATATTTTGGATTCCTGGAAGGAGAGGAAGATCATATTCCTCTCCCAGCTGTCCATTGAGGACATCAAAGACGTGTGGATATTTGGTCTGATGATCACTGGATTTCTCCTGATTGGAGTGGGAGGATATCTGGTTTTCTGGACATTTGGGAAGACGGGAGCGATTGGAGGGCGACCCGCACCCACGGAAAGCACCGTCCATGTGGAGACTTCACAGACTGGGACGTTACTCGAGGTGAATCATAATCTGGACAATGTTCTAGCTGCGATACCGGTATTAGTGCGCAAAATGGATGTCATCTCGGAGAGAGTCACCGGACGGAATGGACAGGTTTAAAAACTCAAATTTGGCTTCACTGAAGGACTGGAATGATCAGTTTAAAGACTGAGGGCAGAGAGGAAAATTATCTCAGCCTGACCCAAACAAATTCTTATCTGAATCTGACGCCCTGGTAGCCTTGAGCGGCAAGCAACTAAAAACCCCCACGAAGGAATGCAGACAGATGCTGTGAAAACCCGACCTACCCCTCGGATTGGTGGACTTAAGCCTGGCGAGGTCATCAACTGTAGGAGTCAATGTACTCTTTGCTTCTCCCAAGATCTTCCTCCCACCTGTGACTGTACTGTTGATGAGCGCCGTAGATGGCTGCTCTCGCTGGGGGAAACAGGATCCCAGACCCCCCCCCCCCCCCCCCCCCGCCTTCCTATTGGAGTCTCATGTTATGTTGTGTTGTCTGAAGTCTGTTGCATATCTGTCTGAGGTGTTTTTTTGCAGAGCAAAGCTGCCCTTCTGGTGGGAGGGTAACTCTGAAGTGCCTTTTTTTCCCTCCACCTGAACCAATCCTCATGTAACCCTCTTATCTCTATTAAGGTAGCGTGACTCGGGTTGCGAATGACCACAGTCACCAATTCTTGTCATGTGTCTTGCCCATGTATGTCTGATCGCTGAATCGTGTGTACTGAAACTTTAATTTCCCTCTGGGATTAATAAAGTATTGATTGATTGATTGATTGATTGATTGTGCAAGAATGAAGTAAGAGTGACATCTTGTGGTCACATATGAGAACGGCAGTCCATGTATCAAAACAAACATGTCCGCTTTAAGCAACTGTTGCCAGCTACAGATCAGAAACAGGAGATTCTAAATGACAAGGGAATACGAGTCATACACAGGAAGTTGATAAGTAGATCAGTTTCCAGTTGTTGGTAATTGAAAAAGTAGTTTGAGATTGTTTTAGAGCTGACTATTTGCTTCTAATTCACCATTAGCATTGTTAGCTTAACATTAGCCTCTAGCCTTCTTTACCCAATATTAGAGGAAAACAAAAATATATAACTTCGAGATTGCTTCTGTTTGCTGCAGTGTTAGCTTGCGCAGACTCAGCAACCCCACAGGCTCAACGATCGTAAACAAACACTACGTCCCTCTTTGGCTTTTTTTGAAAGGAGAAAATCTTGACAACCCCCCAGCCAACTGAGAAGGAAATCTGTTTCAATGTAACCTTTCTTCCAAGAAGTTTTGGGAACATTAAACTGTACAAATCTTACACATTTGACCTTTAATATAGTCACATTTGATCATTTCATTTTAGTATTGAAGCCCTCTGTTTCTGCTTGTCTTTGTCAGAGCCCCGTTTTTAGGTGTGTGACAATAATCTGGTCAAATCAGGGAGAAAAAACTGCAACAATGAGTTGTTGTGACCAGCACACAACGATCCAGACGTGTGTTTCTGTCCTCACCCTGTGGACGTCCAGCGGCAGGACGTATCGTCTGACCTCAGGCTGAGGAGCTTTCACCGCTGCTCTCTTCACCTCCTCCCACTCCTTTCTCAGGTTGGCCAGGTACAGGTAGTTATACACAAAATCGTGTCTGCAGACAGACACAACTCTGTGTCAGAGGTCATCAGAAACCCCTCAGCAGCACACAAATAAAACAGCAGCACTTCATTTTCACCCTTTCCACGTGCAGAGGTCCACCACAACGAACCCTTCTTCTTCATAGGTGTTGATATGATGAAAGACGTTAAAGGCTGAAGTTCTGAACTTGTGGTTCTTCAGGTAATCTGCTGGGTTCTTAGTGGCCAGATGGAACCATGTCTGCAACACACACACACACATTGGCTCGTAGCATCTCATGATTTCTGCTTTTCTCAGGACTGAAGAACCAGAGATTGTTTATTCTAAAGCTACATCAACAGGAACCCCCCCGTCCCCTACCCCCATGCTTTCATTTGACTCAAAACAGTCCATGTACGTGGTTCCTCTGACGCTCCAAGCGGACAAGAACTTGAGCAGGTTGATCTTCACCGGCTGCTCCACAAACACAAAATAGTTGCTGGTCATCCCGAAACTAAAAAGACACAAAAAGACAAAAACACGTAGGAAACAGGTTTTTATTTAACTCAGACACTAAAACACGGAAGAGGACAGACTTGTTCTGCACCTGTGGACGTAGGAGGGCTTTAGCCTCTCACTGCTGGGCAGCTGGAGCACAACTTGGGATTTCTCTACGGGGTCGGATTCATCTAAAGACACAGATATGAAAATAAAGGGAGGCTGTGCAGGATGGGCTTGCTTTTCGCATCTAGTGTTTGTTTAGCCCTTGTATTGTGTTAGAAAGCTGTTTACACCTGTGGTGTTGGCGGGCCCATCTGGACCCATGATTTGAAAATGCTTGAAAAGGCTTAAAAATCACCAGTTTTCTTCAAATGTTGTTTTTCAGCTAGTGTGTGAATAGCGAAGTTTTTTAGTTGGCTCCACAGACACAGTATATTAAAATATACCACTCTGATTGCAAAAACTGCTTAAATTTACTAAATATATTTCTTTTTCTTATAGAATGAGTAATAATAAACTATAATATTAGAGTACACCTACCAAAACAAAATTTGTAATTTTTTTTACTATTTAAAATTGTTAACAATAAACATCTTTGGTGTTTCTGGTCAAAACAGACCCACATAGATAAATGGTAGGATAAAGACAACAAGTCAATTTTTTTCCCATAAAACCAACTTTTATTTAACCACACCAAATAACCAAACAGTTTAAAGAGCAAGCCACCCCCCCCCCCCCCCCCAAACGAGACACTAACTCCACTCCCACTTCCTGTTTGAAAAATGCAACAGATGCTGTTGCCTGGCAGACTGAGAGGGAAGAGCCGCTAACAAATACACACAAACAGGCTCACAACAGTGTTGTGACATCATATGGTAACAGCTAATGTCATTGTGTACTTCTTAGCCAATAGCGGTGGCAGATTTAAATTCAAATGTAGTTCAGAGTTTTTACCTGACAACGGCACAACACTGACAGTTTTAGGCAGAAAATTTAAAGTTTCACTAAAATGCACTAAAGTGCAAAACTATTGACTACACATGTCTGTAGCACGATTAGACACTCATTTATATAGTTTATCAGAAAAAAAGTTGATTTGGGGGTGACTTGCTCTTTAACCATAAAATGAACAATGATAAACAACAGTGTGTGTGGTTGTGTGCACACACATGCACCTGCACTGACCATAAACTGAACAATTTTAAATAATCCCTCTGGGATTAATAAAGTATCTTTGAATTGAATTTAGTTAGTGCAGGTGTGTTGTTCTGAATTAACCATAATCTAAACAATGAAAACAAACCATAATTAGAACTGTGTGTGCGTGCGTGCATGTGTGCGTGTGCGTGTGCGTGTGCGTGTGTGTGTGTGTGTGTGTGTGTGTGTGTGTGTGTGTGCGTGTGTGTGTGCATGTGTGTGTGCATGTGTGTGTGCATGTGTGTGTGTGTGTGTGTGCGTGTGTGTGTGTGTGTGTGTGTGTGTGTGTGTGTGTGTGTGTGATGTGGGCCATAACTGTGCACATTGGGCCATAATTGATCCTCAGAGCAACCCATAGCTTTTAAGTGACGCATACAACAGTCAGTTTTCTCTGCCGGGTCATTTTGGACCCGTAACACCATAAATATAACTTATTTTATTTGAGACCTTTAGAATTTACTAAAATTGTAAAAATTGATTTTGCTGCATTTAAATAGGTGTGTCTGAGGATTAGATGAAGCCTCATTCCAGGACAAAAAAGGAAAGTGTACTTTTTACACAGTTAAACTTGAAAACGGGTCCTTTTTTACCCTAACACAACAGAAGGGTTAATAGAACTGAAAGCAAAACCTATCTCCTCGCTGTGCGTTCATCGTTTTAACACCTTAATCCAACAGCGTAAACGTCTCCCCAGCCTTCCTTGGTGTCTACAGGAGTGATTTGTCACTAAACTAAACAAATCAGCTGTGTTCATGATCTAAAACATGCTGGAACCAGACTGCAGCACCAGGTACGCCAGCTCAAATTTTTTTCTAAGTCAAACGGAGCAGAATGGCACTCTGAAGTTGCAAATGCAGCATTCTGGCCACAGAGGGCGATGGTGGTCTGAGAGATATTTTGTTAACCCTGTGAAGGTCATTTTAGCACAAACTGGCTCAAGAAAATCCTTTAAAATTATGAAAAAGTAGCAAAGTATCTCTTTAACTTCGTTTACTTCATGTCACTCATCATTTTTATGAAAGGCCAGGTGCCACGATGCACGCAGGCAGCAACAAACACCCCGTGTAAATCTGGCACCATTGAAAAATAATTATTATAAAAAATATAAAATGTGTGCGTCTATAGATGTATAGATCTATGTTTATTCAGCACGTTTTGCTCTCCTCACCGGAACCTTCTGACAGGTGGACCCACCTTTCTGCGCAGGTGGGATCTTGACGATGTTGTAAGCCAGACTCATGTTCTTCCCAAAGCAGTTGCCGATGTTGTAGATGGTGCCATCTGCTTCCGTGTGGGGGTGGGCGGTGACCCCGTTCACAGAGACGTACTTACACAGGTCCACCTGATTTAGGAAGAGAAACAGAAGCTTCCTTTATCGTCCCTCAGCGGGGAGGTTTAGGTGTAACTGGGATTCACACCAGAAGCATCAGATACATCCAGTTAATAACCACATTTAGAATAATGAATAATATGTTTAATATAAAAAATAATAAATTTAATTGAAACAAAAACATTTGGAAGTAAAAATATGAAATATATTTAATTTATTGAGTAATTATTCTAGTCAGGTGTTTTGGCTTGTTTATATACAAACAAATCACAACAAGAGTCGTCTCAAGGAACTTCACAAAGTAAACACTCCAACTGAGTTTAGATCATTAAGCCAATTAGTTAAGTTTCCTATATAAGGAACCCAGCAGGTTACAACAAGTCACTGACTTGTGAGACTTTACAGCAGCCCTAATACTAAGCAAGCATGTAGCGACAGTGGAGAGGAAAACTCCCTTTTAACAAGAAGAAACCTCCAACAGAACCTGATCAGTGTGAGCAGTCATCCGACACGGCTCACTGGGGTTTGAGAGGACATTATTTTTTATTGCCTACTATGGCAGCATGTTTCTGTTGCTTCCCTAATCCAGGAGTAGGCAGTCCTGGTCGGGGAGTGTCCTGGCCTATCCGGCATTCTGGCACTGTCCCGGTGGGCCGCTTAGCCAAGTGGGCTACTTGTCCAGCTCGGGCCGACACTACTCCACAGTTGGTGATCTGCAGAACATTAGCTGCATGGTAACCCGAAGCTAACCGAGTTTGTCCAGACGTTTATAGCAAGAAAAACGCGGTAGAGCGATGACGTAGGAGTTGTTTTACCACGTTAGCATGTAGCTAATGTCCCGCTGACCTCCGCCCGTGGAGAATGAACTGATCTGGAAGGCCAGGGCTCCCAGTCGCAGCGGTCTGGCCCTGCTTGTAATTTAACAGTCCCAGTCCATGTTAGATCTCACATTCGGCCTAGAGACGAGTCCGTGGGCGGCAACACCCCCCACCCCCACTGCTCTCCCAATGGGGAGGGCCAACTGAGGGCCGACGATTTGTAAAAATGCCAGGGCCGAATTTTGGTCCCAGTCCACCCCTGTCCTTATCCAGCTTGTTCTAGCTCCAACACACGTAATTGAATGTTCGAGTCACCTGTTAACTAAGTTATCAAGCTCTGCCGAAGCCTGTTATTCACCTGCTGATTAAAAGCAGGTGTGTTGGAGCAGGGACAAAACTAAAACATGCTGGACAGCGGGCCTTGGGGAAGGGAGTTGGGGACCATTGCTCTATGATCTCCTGTGAAAACAGGAATGCACTCTCTCTTTCTCCAACTGTTAAAATGTGTTATTGCCATTCCGAGAATCGTTCCCGTAAACGTTCATTCCAAACAGATCGGCACACCTTCTTCACGGTTTCCAGAGTGTCTGGATCAACCTTGGTGATGTAGTTGGTTTCTGTGACGGCGTAGAAATCTTCACCGATTGGATAAATGTTTACCATGCAGTTATCAGTCACCTCGATGCCTTTGAAGTAGGTGAAGAACCTAAAGGGAAACAACGTCACAGAGATGTTGACGTTTGAATCCTTCCACATGTAGGGAATCCACACAGATCCATGTGATCTCTATCAAATATTTAATGAATCAGTCAGAAATGCAGCCGCTCAAAATTCCAAGACCCAAACGAGATCGGAGACCTTTTGGTTGGACTTACCTGGAGAAGATGTTTTTGCAGGGATCTGGGTAGGCTGCCGTACCAAACTCGGTG
Source organism: Nothobranchius furzeri (assembly GCF_043380555.1). Classification (NCBI taxonomy): domain Eukaryota; kingdom Metazoa; phylum Chordata; class Actinopteri; order Cyprinodontiformes; family Nothobranchiidae; genus Nothobranchius; species Nothobranchius furzeri. The sequence continues at coordinate 73,281,813 of NC_091748.1, forward strand.
ATGACGACTCTATTTTCTGTCATGGCGCGAATGTACGCATCCGTCCTGATGAACCTGAACCCCAAAATCACACTCATCACGCACCACATTAACTAACGGGACCGCTGTTTTCTCTCCACACCCATCATTCCTGCAACATCCACTCTTCAGGAAGATGAAAAGACTTTTTCACTGCCAGAGAAATCCTTTGTGGAATGTTTGTGGCTTGCGGCTGCTCTGTCTCTGTTCTCTTGGTTGCTCTTTCACAACACTTCCAAAGCTGGAAAACCCGAAATCAGACTCAAATATTCACAGAAGAATCCTTTAAAACACTCCAAGTCAGCCTTTCGCTTCATGAACGTTGTCGCAAATTCAAAACCAGGAGGGAAACCTTACTTCCTGTGGTAGGTCACCTGGCCGTCCTTCAGGTCAAACTTGTGAATGATGGCCTGTCCGTCAAACAGGTGATGGAAAGGTTCGTCTCCCACCTCAAAAAGACCCGGACCCATCCTGAGAAGGCTTCCCTGCAGCCATGGCGGGAGAACACCTGAGTGAACAGGAGAGCATCGTGTCTCATTAATTCCCTTAAAGAGCAAGTCACCCCCAAATCACATTTTTTTGCTGATAAACTATATAAAGGAGTGTCTAATCATGCTACAGACACGTGTAGTCAATAATTTGGCAGTTCAGTGCATCTTGGTTAAAATTCAAATATTCTGCCTAAAACTGTCAGTGTTGCGCCGTCGTCAGGGAAAAATTCTGCACTGTATTTGAATTTAAATCTGCCACTGCTATTGGCTAAGAGGTATGCTATGATGTCATCTGGTATATTACGATGTCATAATGCCATTGTGAGCCTGTGTGTGTGTGTATTTGTTAGCGGCTCCGCCCTCTCGGTCTGCCAAGCAACAGCACTTGTTGCATTTTTCAAACATGAAGTGGGAGTGAAGTAAGTTTCTTGTAGGGGGTGACTTGCTCTTTAAAGTAGCGCCACAGTCCTCTTGATGGAAAGATGACGCCATGTTCTTGTGATGCTGCCTGTTTGGGTCTCTGTCAGGTTTTCTCACCGCTGATTTCTGCCGGTATCGGCTCGTTCAGCTCCTCCACGGTGTCAAAGATCTTCCTGTATCCTGCAGCGGGATGCTCAACACTGGAGACAGGCGTAAATGGAAACACTGTTTGGAATCACAAGCAGCTTTAATCGTGCATTTGAAATGGGAATACGCTCTCTCGGTTTTGTGTTTCTTCAGATTTGAGGCGTGGCCGATGTTTCTTAGGCTAAGGGGAAATAAAAACAATCTTATTGTGAGAGAAAAAAGATTTGAATCATTGAGTGATTCACAAGTTTTATTTATACTTTGAATTTGTTTACAGAAAAAACTAAATAAATGTCCTTTCATCTGCAGTTCTTACTAAATACTTTCACGTTTCTTGTCAATCAGAGTCTATTTTTTCATTTATTTCACGAGTATTTTATCTTTCCTCTAAGTGCTCGGCTCCTGCTTAAAGCACAAAGTAGAAGTCGTGCTGCGACATCTAAAACCTCCTCTGTTGACTCACTCAGCTCCGCTGCTTTCTCCTGTTTCAGATCTGAATGCAAAACGTCTTTCTGCTCTCAGGTCAGACGTGGAGAGAGGAAATGGAAATGGTTACTCACCGGCTGACCATGCTGCGTTCCGTCTGAAAGCAAAGAAACCAACTTGAGCTTGAACCACACAAATATGCAAGGGATCAGATCCCGGCCCCCTCCTCCACCGTCGCCTTCTCCCCTCCCCTCCAACCCATCAGTCCTCACTCCCTCTCCTCTTTTCCTCTCATTTATTTTGCTTCCACTTTCTCCCCTCCTTCTCCTACATTTTCCCCCCCGCCTCCACCAGAGCCGAACAGACCAGCTTTGTCTCCGTCTGGCCCCTCGGCTCCATGCTGAGTGTTGAGCTGGTACCCAGAAACATGAACACCGACTAATGATGTGGCTCCAACTAAAAGTCCAGTTTTACAAGTCAGGCTTCTCTGCAGGCAAACAAACATGCAGAAACGATTAAGTCTAATTAGATCCAGACACTTTCAGGGATGTTTTCTTGTTGTTTGCCAGAGGGAGGGATGAGGAGAAATAGAGCCGAGTGAAAACAGGGCTTTTATCATCTGTCATCATCTTATTCAGTGAGAGCGGAGTAGAAAAAGCAGGTCCAAAGTTTTCCGGCCCCCCAAGCGATTTTGAGTGGTCCCACTTGAAGTTCTAGAATGATGAATTTTGTTTCTCCAATAGGATGTTGATATCAATCAATATTTCATTAATCCCAGAGAGAAATTAGAGTTTCAGTACACACAATTCAGAGATCAGACATACATGGGCAAGACGCATGACAAGAATTAGTGACTGTGGTCATTCACAATCCTGAGTCTCTCTACCTTAATAGAGATAAGAGGGTTACATGAGGATTGGTTCAGGTGGAGGGAAAAAAAGGCACTTCAGAGTTACCCTCCCACCAGAAGGGCAGCTTTGCTCTGCAAAAAACACCTCAAACATATGTGCAACAGACTTCAGACAACCAGGGGCGGCGTTAGGCCCGGCTACTTGGGATGAAGCCCCGGATCTAAATCGCAGAAGTAACATGCATGGTTTATCCCTTGAGGTCCATGTGGCAGGGGTGAGGAGTGAGCACTAGTGATGGGACGAACGACACTGGCGTGTCAACACAGTGTCGACTGCACAAGAGTGAAACCCGTATCGGTGCGTGTGTCGCTGTAAAAAATATCAAGTGACCGACACAGGAAGTGTCGTTTGGATGCACCGCTTCAAATTGTGTTTATAAGGAAACAAACTGTATCGACATGTTGCGGATTTGTTGGATAGTTTTGCTGTTGGATTTTGGATTTTTCCTTACCCTCACGCTCACTTTTCTCCGCTGACTTCATGGATCGTTCCAAGAAGTTTTCCCCAGTCTCGAATAATTTTGATCTTTTGACGCCAAAAAGGTAAATTGTTTTCTCCATTTGGCAATGTTTACTGTTATTTCTGTATGTTAAATGTGTTTGTAGACTTTTTCTGGTAAGAGGCTTATATTGTTCCCAGATATATTAACTATTTATTTTATTGTAGGTGAAGTGTCGGCTCTGCTCCACAGAGCTGTCTTACTCCAATAAGAGCTCTTCATCAATGCTGAGGCGTTATAGAGCTCGGCATGGCAGTGATGAATTGGTAGATAACCCAGGTATGTTGAAATTATCACAAAAAAAAATCTGAATTGTCAAAAATCATCTGTTACACATCCTCTGAACACAGTTCAGGTATGAAAACACATTTATTTGTGAATATTTGTTTATTTCTGTGTAAGTTTGTCATGCGATAGTAAACCAATTATTAACAGATTTATTTCCAATTTATTTGTTAGGACACAATCTCTGGAGACACCTTGATATGGAGGTTGAGGAAAGCAGGATGACCTCTAATACTACAGCCAATTCCATAATTTAAGTCCAACTTTACCTGGCTGAAAGAAACGCTCCAAGAACACAAGACCCATTACAATATTGGAAAAATAACCAGAATTTATATCCACACCTTTATCAACTCGCACTTCAATTCTTATGCACGCCATCTTCATCTGTAACCTGTGAAAGAGTGTTTTCTAAGGCAGGGGAAGAGGATAAATTGCCTTGGAGCAAACACACTGCAAAAACTTTTGTTCCTCAATAAAAATGCATAAATGAATCCATATTTAGTCTTTTATTTTGTATGATCTCACACAGAGGTTACCACATTTACATAAGTTAAAACTACTTTTGATTTTTATTAAGACACATTCAGAAGATTTAACATGCCAACTCATTGTAGCATTAACACAAAGGTTATAAGCAAATGTTAAACTCCTTTCATAAACAACTTAACAAATTGAGTAAATTAAATTGCACAATTATATATTTTATTTACAGGAAATTAAACCTCACACACCTGGTGTTGGTTTGCAGCATGTAAGCTTTTCCATCTTATTTACCTGCAATGATTTTAGAAATACTGCAGGTGTCACTATTGAATGACCAACACAGTGTCAATACAGTGTCGACACAGTTTGTCTAGTGTGTCAATACACTCCTTGAGGTATCATCATTCCATCACTATCCAAAACTTATCACTTAGAGTTTAATTCTACCACAGTTTACAAACCAAACCAAACCAAACCAAACCAAACCAAACCAAACCAAACCAAACCAAACCAAACCAAACCAAACCAAACCAAGAGGACAGCAGAATCCCTGCACTGCTGCCTCCCAGACTGCTGCAGGCACAGCCTTTTTATACAGGTGTAGGAAATCAACCAGATGCAGCTCAGCTGTGCTCCTCAGAAGCCCGGGAGAGAGGAGGAGGAGGGGCGGTGTCAGGCTGTTTCACCAGAGCTGGGTGATCCTGGCTCCTGCTCTCCCCTGGCCAGACTGGCAACCGTAACAATTTATTTAAATTAGGAAAATCACATTTTCGTGGCACCCAATGACTTCAAACATGACCTTCTTGGCGTTCTTCTTGAAAAGTTTTGACATCCAGAATAAATCATGTTACAAAAGGTTAGTCAGAGCAGTAATCTGTCCTCTAGTGCTTCTGCCTGGAGTCAGATTTAGATCAATTTGAGTGTTTTTATTGTTCTTCTCCTGTGAACGTTTGAGTAGTTCAGTCACTTCAGTCAGGGAAAGGAGAGTGAAATATACAAAATACAAGAATAAAACTATAATGATGGAAATCAAGTCAGAAAAATATCAACTTTCCAGAGAAACAGAGAAAGATGAAAGACAGATGATTGTTTTTCTACTTGTGGACGTTATTGGAGCCGTATAACTGGACAGAATGTTATCTGAAAATATTAATTAATGAAATGTATTAAAATATCTCATTTGATCACAAATTGAAACTTAATCAACATAAAGATTTTTCTCAAATTATGAACTGAAAACAGATTTGTTAATATTAGCTTGCTAAGCTGAGTCCCATTCTGTCCCGCTCTGAACTTGAGACAGTTCTCCACACCTTCATCTCCTCACGCTTAGACTACTGTAACTCTCTTTTCACGTGTCTGAGCAGAACCTCCCTGAACCGTCTACAGGTGGTTCAGAACGCCTGTGCTCAGCTTCTGACCAAGTCCTCCAAACACACCCACATCACCCCGCTTCTCCTCCAGCTTCACTGGCTGCCAGTCAACTTCAGGGTTCATTTCAAGATCCTGGTTCTGGTCTATAGGGCCTTACATGGACAAGCACCATCTTACATTGGTGATCTTCTTAGTCCCTACACCCCCAGCAGGTCCCTGAGGTCCAGTGATCAAAGCCTACTGGTTGTGCAGCACCAGGCTAAAGACCAAAGGTGACAGATCATTTGCTGCTGTGGCCCCCAGACTCTGGACCTCTCTCCTCCTGAGCCAGAGATCAGTGGACTCAGTGGTCTCCTTTAAAAACAGCTGTTATTTGCACATTTTATGCACACATATAATTTCCCCTTTTATCGAAGCAATGACCCCTTTTCATTTTTTTGCCTCTGTGACACAGAATCTGAGTCCAACATTGGATGATTGTACATGATTCCATCTCTAGTCTCATGCTGCCATTATAGCATCTTAGATAATATTTTTGTTTCATTACTACATTCATGCTGTAAATAATTTACAATCTATTCTATTTTTATTTTCATTTATATACATCTCTATATTTGTGTGAATCTGTTTTTCTTATCCGTAACTTTGCTGCTGGTGCACCAGAATTTCCCCCATGAGGGGCAATAAAGGGCTTTATTATTATTATTATTATTATTAATAATAATAAATCTAACCTGTTCAGGCTCGCTTTTGCATGACCTTCGTCACCACCCTCTCCTTGAATTTATTCTGCCTTTCCTGGGATCCACTGATTTCCCTCTTACCTATTCATTTTCTCTCCCTTTCCTTACATTTTTTTCCGTTTCTCCTTTAAAAACTTTTTGAAATCATGTTATACTTTAATTTTTTTGTTTTTGTGAAGCGCCTTGTGATTTTTACCATGAGAGGGGCTATAAAAAAAGATTGTTTTCTTTCTTTCTTTTCTTTATTTCATACAATAACTGATTCTTGTCGCCTTATTCCAAAGTAAATAGGGTTCATTTATATTAGACTAACTGAAAGCAAATCTCAAATGTTGTCATCAATAATCCAGGGGTGTGTCCAGGGAGTGGCCTGGGGTAGCACATGCCACCCTTGGAATCTGACTGGCCACCCCAAGTGCCACCAAACTAATTTACCTTTAAATCGGCTTTTCATTGTCCACAAAAGGCTTGGGGGTAAAACAAAAAAAGCTAACCATTGGTGCCACCCATGCACAAAGTTGTGCCTCACCTGGGCCACCCCATTTTAAAAGATCTGGACACGCCACTGCAATAATCAAACGATTAAAAATATTTTACTTCTTCTGCGAACGATAAAAATCTCAATGAAATTAAGCAAGAACTCAAAAAGTCTTATTTATCAAGGCAGCAGTAACTCAGGAGGAAGAGCGGGTTGTCCAGAAATCGGAAGGTTGCAGGTTTGATCCCGGCTCCGCTCCGGACAGAGAATTCCGCTGCTGTGTCCTTGGGCAAGACACTTTACCCACGTTGCCCGCTGGTGGTGGTCGGAGGGACCGGCGGCGCATGTGTTCAGCAGCCTCACCTCTGTCAGTGCGCTTCAGAGCAGCTGTGGCTACATCGTAGCTCATCCCCACCAGCATGTGAATGCGTGTGTGAACGGATGAATGATGCACTGTAGTGTAAAGTGCTTTGGAGTCCTCTGAAAGGGGTCTGATACCACAGAGCTTGTCTAGAGCTACAGCTGTCAATGGACCGTTTGAAGAGAGACGAAGAAGATTAGGACCACTGAAACAAAAGGTTCTCTTTTACTCTCATAATTTTAGGAATAATATCAGAATTCTGAGAGGAAAAATCAGAAATCTATTTGTTGCTCTTTCAGTTAAAAAAACACCACTTAGTTTTATTATTAGAACTTTGATATTCGTGGAAAATGATGTAAAATAAAACATCTAAAAAGTAGTTTCTGGTCCATTTAATGTCCATCTGATGAAGAATTTCAAAGCAATAACGCCATGAAAAAACCGAGGAGCACACGCATGTTTCTGTAAACACATATTTTAAACAGTAGATGGCCGAAGGGCCTCTTGTGGCTCCAGAGCCGCAGGTTTCAGACCCCTGAATGGCCTCAAGGCTGACCTCCCATCAGTGAATGACGCCACGCTGCAGCACGCTTGCAGGAACTAGACGTGGTCACTATGATGTCATCCACACTGGTGTGTGAAATTCCATTTTCACCACAACCAGCTTCTTGAAGAAATGTTGATGTACTGGTGCCAGAAATGATAGAAAGAGGATTCCTTATTGTTCCATTTGCTCTAACTGACGTTAGGAAAAGAGCTTTTGTCCACTCGGCTTGGAACGAAGCTGGAAAGTTACGGAATGCTTTTAAATCAAAACTAAACGTCGCTGAGGCCGGCGACTCCACAACGTGGCCACGCTTTAACGATTATTTTACTCAGATCATTGGCTCTGCTCGATCCATTATGCTGAAGATCTTCTACCTTGTTAAAGGGGGCTTTAGCCGCCTCCTGGTTACATATGAAGAAGTATTATACTTTAAAAAGACTTCAAAGCTTTTCTGTCCTGCAGGCATCGTGATTAAAGTCAAATGTAAATCTGCATGGAAGTTTTGTCCTGAGAGACATTTGTAGCAACCAGCAAAAGGAGAGAAATCACCTCCTGCTCTGATGAACGGGACCATTTTCAATCCAGAAACATGGAGTGCAGTTTGCTGTGGATGCTGGATTATCCTTCACAAGCTGTAATTTGGATTACGGAGCATCCAGTTTGTTCGAAAGTTCGGGGCTGCCACCAGGATGCAGAAATGTCAGAGATCAGTGCTGCAGCATTTTTAAATGGTCATAACCGAAGTTGAAGACAAGGTTTCCTCCATTTTCTCTTCTGGCTCTTGGAGGGTGCTGACGCTTTTCTTCTCCTCTCCTCCATTTCTTATCCTCAAGGCCTTTGTCTGTCTCTGTGTGCTGGGTGCACGGCTGCTTCTGCATTTTTTCTGGAAACTGAAATCACTAAAATGGATCTCGTCAGTTAGTCACTCAACGCGGTTGATCAAATTTTTTCAACGATGAGAAGGGGCTCCCGGATGCCCCTCCGGGACAGACCAGCTGTCTGTGGAGGACTCTGAAGACATGTGGATATTTGTGGTGTTGGTGTCGGGTTTCCTGCTGATCGGCATTGGAGGCTACTTGGCTTACCGGAAAATTAACGAGCTGTCGAGGAATATCGGCTAGATCCCGGAGCTCAGAGATGGATTGCACCTCGCTGTGAATTCACAGACTCACATAATTGTCGAGATGAATCGTAAGCTTGGGACTTTGGCCGAGATTCATTCATTGGCACAAAGATGGATGCCATCAAGGAGAGAGTGGACGAATCAGCACGGATTGGGATAGATTAACGTCCATTATTGGGATTTTGAGAGGTTGAGGACCAACAAACTGTAAGACAGAGAGGAAATTATCTCTGTCTGGCCTCAAAACAATTTCTAATTGGAATCTGGTGACCTTGAGCCAGCAAGGCTCCAACGAAAACTCCCCCCTCAGAAGATATGTGGAATGTGCCGTCGCTATGGCAACTCAACTCTGTCTCCTATCCCACCGTGGGCGGGACTGCAGGAAGGCCGCTGAAACGTTCCAGGGTCACTGCAACCCTCCAACCCTCTATGCTCCTCCCCCTATCCACACTGAGGTGACATGCGCTGCTTATCGTGGCTGCAGGAACTGAAGTGGGGATAGTCTCAACCCACCACCCCTCCTAGTGGACACTTATGTTGTGTTGTCTGAAGTCTGTTGCATATCTGTCTGAGGTGTTTTTTTGCAGAGCAAAGCTGCCCTCCCTGTGGAGGGTAACTCTGAAGTGCCTTTTTTCCCTCCACCTGAACCAATCCTCATGTAACCCTCTGATCTCTATTAAGGTAGCACGACTCAGGGTTGCGAATGACCACAGTCACCAATTCTTGTCATGTGTCTTGCCCATGTATGTCTGATCTCTGAATTGTGTGTACTGAAACTCTAATTTCCCTCTGGGATTAATAAAGTATCTTTGATTGACTGATTGATAACAGAACAAGTTTATTTCCCAAATAACTGCAGAGTAAACAAAGTTGTAAATTATGCACGCCTATGTACAGCAACACGAAAACACCGAGTGAATGCACATGCACGCTTCACTTGACCTGAGGTCCAAACAAACACCAGATCACAATCAATTCTTCATTTAGTCAAACACGAGGGTACCTGCCAGGGTGCGTTCTTTAAAGGATAAACCAGCTGTTACTGTCGTTTATTCAAAGAAAATCCACCAATTCCTTTTATTTATTTATAACACAAAATAAAAGCAGGCGTCTCAAACATCCCTCTGAGGAGAAATATGGTCCGACAACATTTAAATGACCCACTGACATGAGTCTGCAGGCTCTTCCCAACAAATAAACTCAGTGCAAAATAACTTCACTAACCTGCAAACAACAAAGAGAAGGAACACAAACAAACAGAAACGGAGACAAAAACCAATAAATTAAAAAAACTGTTAGATACGAACGTCTTTGTGCTGAAATGTGGATTTCTCATGAGAAAAACGGAACCGCTGATGTTAACATTTTAAAACGATGAGAAGAAACTTAAAGAGAAAAGACCAACAATCTAAAACGCACAAATATTAAAGAACACGTCCCGTAAACGCTCAGCACTGGTGACACAACAGGTCCAGAAAATATACAAAACAAGCTTTCAGACGCTCCCAATAACATGTTTAAATAAATAAGATCTATAACCTCACTACTCCTATGTTCATTTGTAATTCTGAATATTTTACTCCCAGTTTTGTTTCCAACCACACACACACACCCCCACCACACACACACACACACACACACACACACACACACACACACACACACACACACACACACACACACACAAGGTAAAAACAGTGATAGTTTAACAGAAAACCTGCAGCAGAAACATTTGACCTTCCTTAAAAAGATCCTGTTTGTTTACCTGCCCCTAAAACGGCAGACGTGTTCTCAAACCAGAACCAGAGGGAGGACCTCCGAACGTCACGCGGCTTTACGGCCGCACGTGGGCTTCTTCCTGAAAACAGAACGCCAGTTCAACAAGAGCACCAAAACCAACAGGCTGGTTTAACTCCTGATGCTGAAAGCTTTGGTCTTCCTGACGCTGAGGAGAGGTGGTTTAATCTTTGGTTTGCCGTCAGCTTTGTTCGCCCGGTCTGAGGAGGGGAACCGACGACCGTAGATGTCCGGGTACTGCTTCTGAAACTAAAGCAGACACCAGTAAGACAGGAAACGACACTTTTCTGCATCTTCATGACCTCCAGGTGGACAAATGTGATTAAGGGCTTCTAGTCATCTACTTTTTCTTTTTTTAGAGCAGCTGATAATTTTTCCCTCTGAATTCCCACGAGGGTTTGCTGCACACAACAGACAAGAATGATCTCAGCGCCAAAAGATAACCGATCCACGCTTCCTGCAGCCCTGAAGGTCGTTCTGAATCTGGTGATATTACACTTTACACACACAATAAAGCAAATGTTTGTGTTATTTTCATGCATGATGGAGGCAACTGGACGGTTCATCGATTATCCAAATAATCGTTTGTTGCAGCCCTAATGTGAAGGTCTGAGGACACGTTTGTTTTCACTTGGTTAGAGATGTTTGTCGTAATGCTGTTACTAGGGATGCAACGATACCACTTTTTTCCAAACCAATACGATACCGATACTTGGATCTGAGAACTCGCTGATACCGATAACCAATACCGATACTTCTACCACACAAAAAAATGCAATGATTTGGAATACAGACTTTATTTTCTTCTCTGCTTTCAACAGGAAAAGACTGTGAGGTAGATAAAAAGTAAAATATATGAATGGAAATCATCACAAAACTAAAATATTAGGTGAACAGAAATGACAAGTTACAGTGAAGCCATTTTCAAGCAACTGCATTGGTATCGGTTCCTGGTATCGGTTAACTTTTACCGATTCCAGTATCGTATTGGTGCATCCATAGTTGTTACTGGTTATTATGAGTTGCCGCTGATTTATTCTTTGTTAACTTGGGTTTCGTGTTTATTTATCCTTTTAACACCACCAGAGCATTTGTCCTCATTGTTACCCCACGCCCCCCAGACAGCCTGGGTCGTAACACGGTGAATGACCGTGTTGCGAAGCGCCTTGGGGGGTTGTAGAACCCTAAGAAGGAACTATACAAATACAGGCCATTTTTACCATGGGCGTTAAATGCTGCCACCTGCTGGCCTGACAGTTGTTTCTGTTTGCCACAAACAGTATAAAGTTTCGTCACCTGCTTCAGTTTCTTGCGTCGATCCTTCTCGTTTATGTTTTGGTCTGTCAGCAGAATCTCCAGCAGCTCCTCCATGGCTTTCTGAGAAGACTCCAGCTTCTGCTGCTCAAACTCAGCGCCACTTATCTGTTTGCAGAACGCGTACATTGGTACTGGAACGGACACTAGATCATCACGGTCAGCATGTGGACCGGTGTCGATGGGGACCTGGGACAGGACAGGACAAAGTACACATTTGTCATTTGTCCACTTTCAAAAAACTTCTTCTCACCAACAAACAGAACACATTTAGCCGCTTTCTATGAAAAAATGTACATCCCATAATGACGTTTCAGACACATGCATCATGAAATGTGTATCTCATATTTATGTAAGTGAATTTAGGGGTACCTGAGTGGTGCGGAGATATTGTATGTGGTCACCGATTGCACTGAGCAGGTATTCTGGAACTGAGAGGATGCTTTGCTGGTGGTCCATCAGAAACGACACCAGTCTGGTCGCCAACAGCTCATCCAAGTCACACTCCTCAGCGCTGCTGAGGATGCAGCTTGAAAATGTGTGAACCATCTGAAAATCACAAAAATAATGAAACTAAATGTGTAAAAAGGCTGCAAACATGCAGAATAGGGACGTAAGGAAATGTTGATATGGCAATATATATATCACGATATTTTTTCCATATATATGATATCAATGTTCAAAATTATCGAACTTTTAAAAGAATTTACAAGCAAATGTATGTACTTATTTTCTTTTGGTGCGATTCAAATGCTGACCACTAGTTGGCAGCAGTGTGCAATGGGTTTTGTTTCCACCATTGAAAGGTAAATCCCTCTATTTCGGTTCAGATACCTCATGTTAAACATGTTAAGTATCAGTTTGGACTGTTCATTGAATTTTCCCACAATAAACTGTTTAAGAAAATCGCTAATATCGTCTGACTGAATGTATCGCAGGGTCATGGGCTCGACACACGGGGGGCGACATCGCCTCTCCTCCATTCATTTTCAATGAGACATGGGCGACAAAGCAATAATCGCGGGTCTCCCTCCTACTAAACGAAGTATGAAACGCGAAAAACGCGAGTGTGAAATTTTGCGCTCGTGCACGTGTCGTGCACAGGCAACAAAGCGACGCGATCCCAGAAAGTTGAAATATTTTCAACTTTTCATCGCTGTCACTCGGACGAGGACCAATCAGCGGAGGTTTCATTCACTGACCAATGAGCGGACAGGATGCTCCGTACACCTCCGCGCAAACATGGAGGACAAGTTGACACCTGCTGTGACGGATTTCCCAGAACTGTACAATATTTCTACCAAAGAATATAGAGATATTCTCTGGTTTGTAATATGAGATGAACCCATTCTCCGTTTTTTTTTTTTTTTTTTTTTTAAATATAGTAAACTCAGAGGTAAGATTTCACATAACTCTAGCAGCACCTTGTGAAACATCCTATCGACCGCTTTTTTAACTCTGAACCCTTAAAGCTGCTTTCCGGAGATTTCCACTTTCAGAAATGATGTACGATTTTTCTGAAATCCGTAAAAGTGATTATCTTATCATGTACTGTGATATAATATAAGCAATACGTCTTTTTTTTTGTGTTGCTAAGCACGCCTCCTGCCCGGCAGAGCTCCGTGCAATATGAAACTGAGCACCGACCAGAACTAACCAATAGCGTTAGACTACCGCTTAGATGCTTCAAATTTAATGAATACCTCGGCTGATGCAGTTGATGAACTTCTCACGGACAAGAAAGTCTCTAAAATATATATATAATAAATGAGAACACAACACGACATGAGAATAATACTCATAAAACAACGTGTTTTTGCTCTGTTTGTCGGCTACAGAAGCACGTTTATAAACAGAAACGTGAAGTCGCCATCTTGAAAAAAAAAAAACAGAAGAATAGACTTTTTTGTGTGATATGCTTGTCAGCCACTAGATGGTGCAATCGGATAAGAGAAATACTCAGGAAAGAAGCTTTAAATAACCTTAATTCCCTCCAACCTGACACAGCCAACCAAAACAACAGAAGATTCGATTTCGCCATGGAACAGAACGCTTCGACAGCTTTACCGCTGCCGCGGGTCGCCTTGCGTATGTCAGGCAATAAAAGCAACAGTGACAAATTTAGCTGATCGCGGTCGATTGTCACCTCCCGTGTATCGAGCCCATTAGCGTTAGGTGATCGAGATATACCGTATCGTACCGCCATAATTTCACCAATTCACATCCCTAATGCAGAACATTTGCTAGCTCCTCACCAGAGTACGGGTGCCGATAGCAGGGTGGAGGCGGGGCATGTCCACATTCTGGCTGATGCGTGACATCATCCTCATGAGGAGCTGCAGCTTCCTGCGAGAAGCAGGGGGGAGGAGGAGAGTGCAGAGCTGCAGGGCCTCGACGGCCACGCGCTCGCACTGAGGCTGCAGAACACCTGGATGACGACGCACAGAAACAACCTTAAAACCTTCATGATAAGGAAGGAAATTCTGTTTAGGAATCACTCTTCACACCCACATCTATCCATCACTGCGATGACATCACTAGCCTAGACGGATGAATAGATGGAAGACATCAATCCACTACAGCTGTGATGAAATGCGAGTTGGTGGAACTGAAGGATTTAGTAATGTGTAGTAAGTTTTATACTAAACCAGCACTACTGTGGAAGGAGGGAGTCCTGCCGCTTAAGTTTGATTCATTTATGTATTATTTGCTTTTAGGCGGCAACAAAAACTGGATGGGATGTCAAAGTTTCATGATAAAAGCCACAGATCACATGGATGTGGTTTGGAGGAAAAGAACACTCAATATGAATTAAAAAGCAGTAAAATACAAAAACAACTCAGTCCAAAAGCAACTAGTGTACAGCTGCTTGTGGGTTCAGTCGGCTGTACGTTGTTCTGTTTGAATTTAGGACAGAAAAGCACCAAATTCTTAATGAGATGATATTTAAACTCTCTCATCCTCTAAAAAATCGTCGAGCAGGACTGCGACGCCAAAAGAAGTCAGGAAGAAACCTCCCGTGTTAGTAAGGTGTTAGATGTGGGTGAACTCACTGGGCATCGACACGGCAGACAGACAGGTAACAGGGAGAGGCTCTTACTGTGCTCAGGTTTGGGCTGGGGGAGCTGGAAGTTTCTGGCAGGCACACAGACAGGCAGTTTGAGCAGTGACACGGGTGGGGGTGGCTCGGACACGTCCACGGAGCTAAAGCAGCGTCGAACGACAGCGGGTGCGGGGAGCGTCCAGAGATTACAGGTGCTGGAGGCGGGTTTGGGTCCACTAGGTTCTGTGGCAGCCCTCCGGCCTCGTGCAGGTGAAAGAGAGTAAAGATGGGAGGAGAAAGAGAGGTGACAGGTGGACGGAGGGGGGTGCTGTGCTGAGGGTCCGTTCACATCGAGGTAGCTGGCAGCACGGCTCTGCCGCTGAATCTCTCTGGCCTCGTCCTCTCTGGTCTCTACAACAATGTCCAGACAGCTGCCAACGCTGCGAGGCCTAGAGGAGGCTGATCTCCGAGTTTCCATGGAAACCGTGGCCCGCTTTTTTCTGGCGGTGACAACCGCAGCATTTTCCTTAGTGATGAGTTTTGTTTTGAACTCAGAGGTTGAGCTTGAGCAGTCTTCCTGTACTGTGATGACAGAGCTGTCATTCTGACTGCGGTTGCTACGGGAACAGGACGCCAGGCTGTCCACGGACAGACACAGCTGCTGTCGGGTGAGGGGGGCAGAAGTGGCAAGGACAGTTTCCAGTGAACAACTCCTCGTTTGACTCCTTGAGGAAGCGACGGTGCTCAGGCTAGCGAAGCTGCCTCCCAGCTGGCCGCCGCTCGAATCGGCCTCGTCTCCTTTCAGCGCTTCCAGCCGTGACTGAAGCTTCCCACCGAGCACCTCCCTCATGGGCGACTCCGTCTCGTCACATGACCCCTGTCTGAGCAGCGCCAGGAGGAGACACTCTGTGGAGCGAAAGGACGACTTGGCTGGAGGCGGAACGGAAGGAAGATCCCACCTCTTGCGTTTCCCGGCCTGGAGCTTATTGGGTGCTGTGATGTAGCCACAAAACGCTGAAAGCAGATGCAGACAGGGAGACGGGCAGAGAGAGCCAAACAGTGCAGGCAGAGGGTCAGTGCAAGCAGACAGAGAAGGGGAGGGAGACGGTTTAGTTATTTTAGACTTGCAACGCTCACACAGAGACGTCAGCTAGTCACAGACAACCATCCACACAAAAGGCTCAGGTTTCTGTTAGGACGCCACAAACAACCAAAGCCTCTGTTAGAACCCAAATGAACGATTAGATGACACGGACTCAAATCACATCAGAGAAAGTGGCCGAATGGGACTGAGGTTATCCTTCAGCTCCGGCTCCCACAAAAGGATAATAAACCTACCCAGGACGTTTATGAACAGCTCATAAAGCTCGTAGGTGAGCAACGGCTGCGGAAGGCTGTAGAAGTAATCGGACACCGTTTTGAAGACGTCCCTTTCGAAGCCGGGATAAGATGGCTGCTCGCTGTCGTACTTCGGCCCTGGAGATAAAGAACAAGTTACCGAAGCTCGGAAAATCCCCTCAAGGGATCGTTTAGGAAAATCTAGCTGTTCGAGATCTCAAACTGACAAATAAAACTAATAATGTTTGTTTTTTTTTAACTTTACAATCGTTACATATCTACAGAGCATAGAATAAGGTCATCTCAGGTTTTGTTTCTTAGCGATATTCAGGCTGTATAAATCTCAGTGCTGTGTCACAAGTCACATGAAACGCTTGTCTTGTGTTGAGGGGTTTTAAGATCCCTAGAGGGGACAACTCATCTGTCTGGTCTCCAAACAAACAGGTGCAAAAACACGCGTGAAAAGTGAAAAAACACATTTAAAGAGCAAGTCACCTCCAAATCAACTTTTGTTTCCTGGTAAACTATATAAATGCGTGTCTAATCGTGCTGCAGACACGTGTAGTCAATAGTTTAGCACTTTAGTTCATTTTAGTTACATTTTTTATTTTCTGCCTAAAACTGTCAGTGTTGAGCCGTTGTCAGGTAAAAACTCTGCACTGCATTTGAATTTAAATCTGCCATCGCTATTGGCTAAGAGGTACCCTAGAATGTTAGCTGGTACCATATGATGTCACAATGTCTTTGTGAGCCTGTGTGTGTGTGTGTGTTAGTGGCTCCGCCCTCTCAGTCTGCTAGGCAACAGCATTTGTTGCATTTTTCAAACAGGAAGTGGGAGTGGAGTAATACTCTGGTAGGGGGCGACTTGCTCTTTAGACATTGTGACATCATATGGTACCAGCTAACATTCTAGGGTACCTCTTAGCCAATAGCGATGGCAGATTTAAATTCAAATGCAGTGCAGAGTTTTTACCTGACAACGGCACAACACTGCCAGTTTTAGGCAGAATATTTAAATTTTAACTAAGATGCACTAAAGTGCCAAATTATTGACTACATGCGTCTGCAGCACGATTAGACACTCGTTTATTTAGTTTATCAGCAAAAAAAGTTTATTTGGGGGTGACTTGCTCTTTAAAGAGCGCTGATTGGTCTCTACAGAAAAATAAGGCCAATGAACAGAAAAAGAACTGACTTTTGAGTTTCATTTCTCTTTTTCTATACAGTGAGCCTAATCCTCATCCACAGCCCTCCAACCTCGGGCTTTCCATCCAGAGTGGGAGAAACAAAAATGGTTCCTGGTATCCATCGCAAACTGAGCGTTTGTGTTTGTTTCACTTACAGTTGGCCAGGCTCTTCATGGCAGACAGAACCCAGTGAGGAAGGTCATCTGAAAAGGTTATTTCCAGGTTAGACTGGTTGTGGTTTACATTTCAGCATTCATGTTTGTTCTGTTGGTTTGTGATCAACAACAACAATAGTAAACATTTCTGTACATAAAAAAACATTTGCTGTGCGAGATCTTTCAAAACTCAGGGCTTCTCATTCCTCGTCGTTAACCTACTGGTCTTGTCGTCCAGCGTGACGACTCCATGCTTGTTGACTTTGGTCATATTGTGGACGATGTTTTGAGGATTTAGGCAACGTTGATCTAAAACTTCACTGAGGGATGGAACACCCAGAATTCTCAGCAGGCTGAAACACAAAAGAGAGAAAGGACAAAAGAAGGTCGGGTGTAAAACTTTAACCTGTCATTAATTGAGGCCGCCCTATATATTGGTTGGCCTCAATTAATGACCACCTGTACACACACACACACACACACACACACACACACACACACACACATATATTATATATATATATAACTTTTTAAATTATTTTTAAAAACTGATAAAAAAAATGTTCAAAATCAGGCACCTGTATGGCCAACTACGGCCACTACTAGACTCCAGAGAGGACCCCAACACACCAGTTTTTTTTTAATGTTTTTAGTTAGTTTTTGTATTTGAAATTCAATAAATATTAAGAGATTTATTTACTTATTTATTTTGTATCGCAGTGTTCTGTTGTCTTTCACAATCAATGTGCTGCTAAAACACACACACACACACACACACACACACACACACACACACACACACACACACACACACACACACACCTGCCTTAATAATTGGCTTTAGAGCCAATCTGCCATCTGCAACAAAATTCTTTAAAAATCGGCATCGGCCTTACAATAAACCACATCAGTTGGCCTCTAGTCGTTGCCACTTATATGTTTAGCAAAGTGCATTGAATTAAAAGGCTTTGTTTTAAAGAGAGAGCATGTTTATACTGGGTCAGGGTGATGTCTCTCCAGATTTCCAGTTCATCCCCCACAGTCAGCTCTCGCCTCTGTAGCTGCTGCTGCTGCTCCTCTGAGGCCTGGCTAGCTCCCTCTTGCTGTGTTTGGAGGGCAGGATCCATGTTTTCCTGAAAATAAGAAATTTCAACACACAAATTCTCCTCGTTATCTAAAAACTGGTGACTGTATGTAAACGTAGAACATTTGGTTTCACTAATAAACATCAACACAATGATTTAAAAGCCCACTGACCTGGGTCTCTTTCTCCTGCTTCTTGACGCTTCTAAATTTAAAGAAGCCATCTTTGTCCCTGAATGAGGATCTTTTTCTGATGGAGCTGGGGCCCGACAGTGGAGCTGGACAGGGAATGGGCTTCAGAGGTGAGGCGGAGGGAAATCTGAGAAGCAAACAAATGACAAAGCCAACATTACTGTAAATAAATCACAATTCACCCCAAAATAACTAAAAAAGCATTTTGTGAAACAACCCAATAGACTCCACAATTTCTCTACCTGTACAAAACATTGTTGTCCTCAAGATCCTCGGTCCCCCAGCGACCCTTCACGTCCTCGATCACGTGGTTCTTCAAAAACTTCTTCAGGAGCTGAACCGTCTGCTGCCTGGTGACATCAGGACCAAAGTTGCTGTTGCTCTGAAGCAGCTGATGCAGCCACTCCACGGCAGCCGAGGCGGTGAAGCAGGAAGCGTGGTGCCTAAAGTTTTGCCGGTGCTTCCGGAGAGGCATGCCGGCCCGAAACAAACGAGTCACCTCATTCCACTGAGAGAGGATAAAAACAAGTTTAGATCTTACTTGGAGATAAAAACCACACCAGGATTCTGGACTACATAAAAAGAACAAAATAATGTCTCCAGTTGTCCTTGAGGTGAAGAAGATTTTTTTATATAGATCACTTCAAGATAAACATCACGGTGCTTCACAAGCACAATAAAAAATTTAACATGATCACAGAGGTTACAAATAAAATGACAAAGAAAAATATGACAAAAGATGTGTTGTTTTCATTAGTTGTCTGTTGAATATGTAATAACTTTCAGCTCCAGCGTTTAATTTCTTCGTAGGAAGGTTCCTCTGGGAAATTCAGTTTTCAGCAGTGAAAACAAGAAAAATATGAACAAGAACTACATCAAAATAGCAAAAACAATAGAAAAAAGGTGTAAATATGTGAAAATAGGAGAAAATATCAACATGCATACATGATCTGTATTTACACCAGATCTTGATAATATTACACAGGCTATTACATATCATGTGATCCACTGCAGAGTCAACTGTCCAGAAGTCATGTAGTTTACTGATCTTTGAGAGGGCTTACTTGCATTTGTATGCCATATGTTAGCTGAAAATGGTCTCCAAGCAGCAGCATCATTTATCACAATAATTACTGGGACAAATTATTGTCTAGAAAACTGTGTTATTATGACAGATCTAACCCAATCACAGATGAAGTTTTTCCACATTTATCTGTAAATGTTATTTCCTTGTAAATCGTGCAACAAATCTATTATCAGAAGTGTTAACGTTTGGCTAAATCCTTTGTGACTGCACTTATTTTACTCTGTTTAAAAGGACAAAACAAGAACTATACCACAAAATGATCTAAGCGAAGCACCGTGTGATTCCATGTCTGTTATAAGTGCTATATAAATAAATACACTCAAGTAACATGAAATCACCACTAACCGGCTGGGTTTTGTGGCTTTTATTGGGAGAAACGAGGTGTTTGCAGAAATAAGAAATTCGTTTAATTTAGAGGAATACACTAATATCGGTCAGCCACGCTGAATTATAAGATAAACTTAATGACAATAAATAAAACACTAGTGATCTGATGACGTAACTCACGCATAGTCTCGTTTAGAACCCCAACAAAACGAAACAGAGCTACTGCTGCTTTAAAAATAAAATGCGGAGGATTTACAACATGCTTGTGTTGGCAGAATAACGAATAGTTAATTACTTAAATTAAATCTAACGCTGATCAACAAACGCACTGCAAATACCAGTACGGAATACATCACGTAAAAGATTCGTTTCCGTTAGCTAAACAAGAAAACTTACCAATTTTGTGGCTCGATACGGTCCAGGAGTGATAATATGCGTGCTCATATTCATCACTGACTACACTTAATGGGTTTCACTTTATTAAAAACAGTGAGAAAGAGAAGTATACATTTTAGGGGAATATTAGTCGATGTTATGCTACTAGCTTACAAGCACTCGGTTGGCTGCTCCTCGTCTGTTCAAAATTACGAGCCGCAGAATTCTAGCAGCTGATTGGACGGCGACTAGATCATGTGACCAGATTTAAACGGAAGAGGGTGGAGGAAAAAATCAAACATGAATATTTTCTTTTTCAACTGAAAATACGACGAACTAGAAAGAAAAAAACTCTTAAAATACCCTATACTGTTTGATATGAGAACACAGTTAAGTACTAACGAAGTGTAAATAAATAATGTTGAAACTAATGAAAATAGAAAAAATGCTGGAAGTGCTGCAGGGGTGTAAGAAATTTTATCTGGTGCTCTTCAGCAAAGGGATCCACATAAATGTTGGCAAAAAGAGAGCTGAGGCACTCAGAGAGATACAAAAATAAAAAGCCTTTATTAGTACATGGCTCAAATAGTTCAAAACATAACACGTCGGCATTTATGTTTTTAACTATTTGAGCCATGTACTAATAAAGGCTTTTTATTTTTGTATCTCCTGAGTGCCTCAGATCTCCTTTTGCCAACAATTTTGTAGTTACTACATTTGATGTTTTCAAGTTTCTCCCTCATTCTAAAACAGTGATGTCTGAATGGAACCATTGTATTTAAAATGAGGTATATTTTTGATAGCTTGTATGATTTTGATGCATGGGTTTTCAAGTGCTCAATTGAAGAACTTAAATAATTCAAATAAATTCAACTCAACTGACCTCAGCAGAAGCCCAAGGTGCCAAACACAATCATAAAACACATAGGATCAAATATAGTGTTGTGTAACATTAAAAGTAAGATAAAAAGTAAAAACAAGCACAAAACATTCAAAGGAAGTAGATTAAACAAAAATAAAATTATAAAACATGGTAAATGAGGTAAAAACAATAAAAGAACAAGGCCTATTATAGAAAAACACCATCACTACTCTTCTGTTTAATTTCTGTATTTAGGCAAGGCGGTCTGATTTGTATAAAATTCCTGAATAATCTGTCATGAATACAGCTGCGAGTCTGCATTTGCATGTCTTAAAACTCAGTTGAACGAACCAGGTAAAATGGTGAGGGATTTGCACGTTGAACGACAAAAGTTTGCCTGTCAGAATCTGCATTCTTTGTGGAACTATTCCTGGCATGTGTGACTTCATCAATGCCTCCAAAATGTAAAGATATTGTGTTCAAACTGGCTGATCACTCAAAAACAAGGCCTTAGAAGTAAAATTTGACTTCGGGAGAAGAGAGGAAGTCACTATTGTAAAGCAGCAACAAAGGGAGCAGAATGTCCATTTCTTTTCTACGCTCCAGTCGCTCTGAAATGTTTCAGTGAGTGTTTGTTCTCGTGACTAGAGCAAACAAGAGAAAACTTTTCTGGTCAAACAAAATTCAGAGGGAGTCCACATTTTGTTTTTGAAGCCTTAGAGGCAAACCAAGCACATACCAAATCAATCCATCTAATTTATCTCAGTAATAAAACTCTGCCTTGGGTCGTGACATTTTTGCAACACATACTTTTGTGTAAATGAATGTTGCCTGATCAGCTGACTCAGAAAACCACAGCTACACAGCAAGAGTTATATATTATTTTAACCACATTTTCATTAAGTGCTGCACAAAATACTGTTATGGCACCCTCATCTGGCTGGAATAAAAACACATCAGAGGCCTCAATGTAAAACAAAAAAATTTAGAGCATCTACAGCAACATGAAAAACACAGACCAGAGAACATCTTTTGAGTCGACATAAGCATGTGTGATAAGCACAGGAGATTAAATAGCTTAAGGGGAAATTAGATTACCCAACTCAACAATGGCAGTGGGACAAATGAATTAAAATCAGGCTCTATTTTAAAACCCTCAGACCACTGTCAGATATATACATTAATTGCTCGGTTGTTGAATGGGCGCAGCGGTCGTCAACTTACTATAAAAAGAAAACACGTGCAAAACAAGTTGAAAGAAAAAAATCACAAACATGTTAATCATCCACAGTAATAAGGAACACAAATACATAAACCATCAATAATAGGCAACAAGGAGACACCCAGCCTTGAACCTCATTACCACTGAGGTGTGCAGTTATGTACAGGAAGTGGTTAATTTGGGTAAATTGGGCGACAGTGGCACAGGAGTTAAGTGCTCGCCCCGTAATCAGAAGGTTGCAGGTTCGAGCCCCGCTCAGTCTGTCGCTGTCATTGTGTCCTTGGGAAAGACACTTAACCCACGTTGCCTGCTGGTGGTGGTCGGAGGGACCGGTGGCGCCAGTGCTCGGCAGCCTCGCCTCTGTCAGCGCGCCACAGCTGTGGCTACAATGTAGCTCATCCCCACCAGTGTGTGAATGTGTGTGTGAATGGGTGAATGACGGATTGTGTTGTAAAGCGCCTTGGGGGGTTCCAGGACTCTAGAAGGCGCTATATCAAATATGGGCCATTTACCATTTAATTGCACCTGAATTGCTTCGGTGCATGAAATGTGCTAAATAAATAAAGCTGCCTTGGCTTGCCTGTCCTCAGCTCTGCATGCAGCATCGAGCACACGCTGATCTGGCGAGCCAAGAATGTCTTTAAACAGGACAAGACTGTTAAACGGTCATTAATCGTCCAAATGTTTGCTTGGTTGTAAAGTGAATACAAAATGTTTGATCACACATATAATCCTGAATACTTATAAGCAATCATCTGTATGTTAATCCTTGTTTTAATCTCAGTGGTCTTGTGTTACTTATGTACCTTTAAACTGAATGATCACTGATCTTAAATGGTTCTCTTGTGATCTGTACAACATCATACTGAGTTATTTTTTATTGATTTATTTTATTTGTTGATTAGCATTAAAATATCACAATACGATTGAATTAAAGGCTGTCGCAGACAGAGTAATAAACAAACAAGGCCAGTCAAAAGGTATCGGCTGAAACACGTGCTTATTATGCTGCCAACCCTTTTTAAGAAAGGAAAAATACTTTTTCATATAGTTCATATACATAAGGCTTAACGCCAACGGGAAGAACAAGACATATCTAAACAAAAAAACATAAAAAACAAGATTAAATTAGCTGGTCAGTGGCCTGAGGGTTAACTGTGTGAAACTGATGTAAGTGCTGTAAACAGAGGTCACACCAGCCTCAAGTGGCGCCGCTTCCACTCGTAGCACATGACCAAGGTCAATGGGAGAAAACTCTGGTTATCCTAAACCTAAGCCTCCCCATACGAGAAAGGAGTCTCAGGTAATCAATGAATCTAATCGGGAGGTTCCCCCAGCCATTTCTCAGTGTTAGTATTAATTAAATATTTTTTTACACTTGCTTCATCATTTCATTTTGTTGCAGTATTTTAGGATGTTTACTAATGGGTGCACACATTTAGTATGCTATCTTATACATAGCTTATCTGATCATTAACTATTTTCATTTGTATTTTGCTGAGATTGGAAGAACTGGCTGAGAGAGAGAGAGAGAGAGAGAGAGAGAGAGAGAGAGAGAGAGAGGAGAGAGAGAGAAAGAGAGAGAGAGAGAGAGAGAGAGAGAGAGAGAGAGAAAGAGAGGGAGAGAGAGAGAGAGAGAGAAGAGAGAGAGAAAGAGAGAGAGAGAGAGAGAGAGAGAGAGAGAGAGAGAGAGAGAGAGGGAGAGAGAGAGGGAGAGAGAGAGAGAGAGAGAGAGAGAGAGAGAGAGAAACAGTGTAACTCCAGGCAGGAAGTGGAACATTCCATCTGGCTGCTGGAAGCGGGGCACTTGATCATGAAGAAACCAGAAGTTCTGAAGCTCTAATTCAGCTTACCACGTTTTGTGAGGATGTATTAGTTTAACTTCTTTGTTGTAGTTATACTTTGTTGACTTAGTTTCCTGTTTGTCTTAGTGTTTCCCCCCCCCAATTGTCCGTAGGCTAGCCTTTGTGTGTAAACCATCGACATACATATATGGACAATGGGTTTCCACAGCTCCAATAATAAGTTTTTGTACTAAAATGGGAGGTGGCCACCACCGCCATTTTGACCGTGTCACAGGTTCCGTCAAACCCAGACAATTCCATAAAAGGGAAGAGAGGTGGAGCTGAGGGTGGGGCTGTAAGGCTGGGATCAACTGACGACACCCGGTCGAACTAGCTACAAGCTAACCTGAAGCTAACCCAAAGCTAATGCGGAGGTGGGAGCCAAGCTAACGGAGGTAGCAACCTAGCTACAACCGGAGTTAACTGCACAACACCAGAGCTTCTGAGTCAGAGATACGCCGGGCTGACCGCTGGGTAAAACCGGGTGGAACACAGAGGTCTCCGAGACCTCCACAAGCCAGCAGCCGCACAGCAGACAAGCGCCGCTGCGATCTGAGATGCGCAGAGCTGCCGCTGGGGAGAACCGGGTGGAAAGGTTTCCATCCCAGAGCTCTGCAGAGGTTACCACTGGCTACTAGGGTGTGCTGCGATCAAGCCTCGAGGGAAAAAGGTGTATTCAGGGATGTGCCTGAAGTCACGTACAGGTGACTAAAGCCTGATTTATGCTTCTCCGTCTGCGTCAGTGCGGAGACACGAACACCATGCGCCGTCCTTGCGTAGGGCTCCGGCAGGCACGCAAGTACGTACGGAGTCGAGCCCACTTTTTTAAACATCCGTCGAACGAGACGGATTACGCAAGCTTGTGATTGGTCAGGACGCTGCTGTTGTTTACAGCGCCGCCATTGCAAAGAGAGCCGAGGATAACTAGCGGCAGACACGGAGAAGCTCGAAGAATACATCGCGAAAAAACTCTAAAAATATGAACGTTTACTTCTCCCGTGACTGGAGGAGTGAAAAGATGCGCAGCAGGCGTTTTATTTGTGGACGGAAATGAAAGGAAACGTGGGTTTAGAGGTGGGGAGCGCATGAAGCAGTGGGAGAATGAGAGACAAATATGTCCGTGTTAAAAGTCTCTTATATACACAAAAAACACAATATAAACACACGATCTTGGACCGATACATGACAGGATACCACAGAACAGGGTTACGCCCTCTGTGGTCCTGCTGGGCAATTGCTTTGCAACACTCTCCAGGAGAAGTGACGGAGAAGTGTGAGAGCAAAACGCTTCCGTCAATCCGTGCATGTCTGTCCCTTGCGGAGCTCACGGAGAAGCATAAACCAGGCTAAATCCCCTGCAGGGACTATCCCTCACTGCACATACTGCTGCCTCTCATTTGGATTGCTGCTGCTCAACCATCACACTGCTGCCTATCTATGCTACTGTTCGACTTGTATCTGTAAAAGTCTTCACCTGCTTATTAAGGTAATGTAATGGTCACATTGTCAGTATGCATGCTAAGCTGCGCTGCATTTATTTACCTATTTTATCACATTGCTTAGCTTTGTTCTTCAGCACATGAGGCTGCTTCACACTGTTCACACAGGTTCACACAGCTCACTCAGCTTTGCATGTCGCCACAGGGCTCCTTCATCCTTGTCATTAAAGCCATTTGACATCGAGGAGTGCATTTCTTCATTTATTAGTTAGCACTCTGGGGATGCTTTAGGACAAACTAAGCTATTTTCTTAATATTGTAACGTTTGTGCAGCACTAAAGCATGAGACACAAATATATTAGCTCTTAATGGTTTATTAAAGTTGTTAAACAGCTGGTATAAGCTGCATATCTGGCTCCCAGACTGTAAACATGCAGTCAAATAAGCAACGCGTCGATAAAGCAGCAGCAACACATTACAGCAACCTAGGATTATTTGAGTGCTTTGGAATATTTTCTGATGTTTTGTGTACTGAGAATTCAGTGTTTCTTAATAACGCCTAAATGTTATATGATGGTCCTTGGTAATTGTCTGATAGTTTCTTCACAATTCTGTCTGTTTGATATTTTTTATGAGTGATTTTTTAAACCTCATAGTAGAAATTTATTTGCATTTTGCAAAAATTCTCATTGATGGTTTTCAACCTTAAATTATCGCAACAGATTATTGTTGCAAAAAAGTTATAGTATGTCAATGTCCGAGGTCAATCGAAAACCCACTGTTAAACAGATACAGAGCAGCAGCACGTGAGAACATTGTCCTGCATGGTTCAAAAATGTCTTGCATGAGACACATCTATGTCTGCTGCCAGTTTAGCTCAACGTTTTCATGAACACTGCATTGTGCATACATTTCAGTTTTTTTTCTCCAGAATTTTATTTTGTTCTTGAAATCATGTATTGATGTTTAGCTTGGTGTCACATACTCCTCTTCTGTCTTCAGATGCACTGCTGAAGTTTCTATGTCCCACTCCTGCAAATCCTCCTATCGCCTCTACCTCAGCCGAACAATTAAGCAGTGATGCAGGAGCATCATGCACTCCTCCTGTTGCCTCCACCTCAGCAGCACACCTTAGCAGTGATGCAGCAACATCAAGCACATCTTCTGCTTCTCCAATAGACCCTGCTGACTGGCCATCTCCTCTAACAGATAAGGTACGAACAGAGTTGGTTCACAGAGGTCCATTTCAAATTGAAAATAGCTTCACATTCCCTAAACAAAAAGATGGACGAAGGTGTCAACATGACTTTTTTAACAGACTCTTAGTCAATGGAGAAAAAGTCTGAAGAAGCTGGCTTATGTATTCTAAAAAAAGAGGATAGCTTGCACTGCTTCAGCTGCAAAATCTTTTCTAAAAGAGAGTACAAACTGACTAGGGAAGGACTAAAGGACTGGAAAAATGCAGGTCACTTGCTCAAGGCCCATGAGGAGAGCCAAGAACATAATGCTCACATGGCAACGTGGAAGGACTTGGAGGTCCGTTTTGTGAAAGGGCTCACAATAGATAAACAAGAGATGGCACTATCTGAGAGAAAACGGTGGCGTGATGTCTTACATCGGTTGGTGGCAATAACTCAGTCTTTAGCTGAAAGAAACATGGCATTTAGGGGGTTCACAGACACACTAAATAAACCAGCCAATGGACATTTTCTAAAAGAGGTGGAGCTTATGGCCAAATTTGATCCAGTGATGAAGCAGCATGTTAGCAGAGTAGTAAGTGGAGCTGGCAGTCACATCAGTTATCTTGGCAAAACAATCCAAAATGAACTGATAGACTCCATCAGTTGTAAAATAATAGAACACATTGTGAAAGACATTAAAACCTCCAAATACTTGTCCATTATTTTAGACTGCACCCCCGATCTGAGTCATAAGGAGCAGCTCTCGGTCATAGTCAGGTTAGTGTCACAAGAAGACATTCCTCAAGTTAAAGAGCATTTCTTGGGATTTCTTGTTGCCGAGCAGTCAACAGGAGAACATTTGACATCTCTTATCCTAAAAAGGTTAGAGGAACTTAATATCCCATTTGAGGACTGCAGAGGCCAGTCTTATGACAATGGCGCCAACATGAAGGGGGAAAACAAATGTGTTCAGGCAAAGTTGCTTCAGCTGAAGTCAAGAGCTTTTTTTGTCCCATGTGGTGCCCACACTTTAAATCTGGTTGTAGTGGATGCTGCAAAAAGCTCACCAGATGCTCTCAGCTATTTTGAGCATCTAATCAAGTTATTCAAGCTCTTCTCAGCCTCCACCCATAGGTGGGATGTCCTCCTAAAATATGTCAAAATCACTTTGAAATCATGGGCTGAGACCAGGTGGGAAAGCAGAATAAAAAGCATTGAGGCAGTGAGGTATCAGAGTGGGCAAATCAGAGAGGCTCTACTAGAGTTGGGGGAAACAACCGCAGACCCTGTGGTAAGAGTTGAAGCCCAGTCTTTGGCTGAGGAGATTGGATCCTATCGCTTTTGCATTTGTACTGCCATGTGGTATGACATTCTGAGCAAGATCCAGTATGTCAGTAAACTGATGCAGTCACCCTCCATGCAGCTTGACGTGGCTGTAGACTTGCTGAAGAAAACCAGAGATTCCCTCACCAGTTACAGAAACACTGGATTTTGCGATGCACAGACAACTGCAAAAGAAATGTGTGAGGAGATGAACGTGGAGGCTGAACTGAAACAAAAGCGGTTGAGAACCACAAAAAGGCACTTTGGCTATGAGTCTCCAGATGAGCCCATACAAGATGCACTGCACAAAATGGAAACCACATTTTTTAATGTGGTCGTGGATACTGCCGTTGCTTCTCTAGATGAAAGATTTCAGAATCTTGGAGGAGTGAATAAGACCTTTGGTGTGCTCCTCAATTTCCCCCATTTAGGAGAGGAAGATTTGCTACAGCAGTGCCAAGCTTTAAGTGCTGCTCTGACCCATGACAGTCAGCCAGACATTGATGGCACAGAACTCGCAAAGGAAATGCAGAATTTCCCACCATTGCCATCAAAGAATATGTCAAGTATGGAACTCTTGTCCTTCGTGCATGAGAAAAAACTGGCAGAAATTTACCCGAACTTGTGGGTTGCTTTGAGAATCTCTGCCACCCTTCCTGTTACAGTGGCTGCAGCTGAAAGAAGCTTCTCTAAGCTCAAAATGATTAAAACTTATTTGAGAGCTACTATGATGCAAGAACGTCTCAGTGGACTTGCCATCATAAGCATAAACCATGTGGTCTCAAATCAGTTGTCACATGATGATGTTATAGGTGACTTTGCTGCAAAGAAAACCAGGGGAGTAAATCTGTAGCAGGTCATGTTAGGTTCAGGACATGTGGTGTAGAGTGTCATTAGTAACGCAGCACCAAAAAACACCACTAGAGGACATTGTAAATAATCTTTTGGGTGAATTTTTATTGAAATCCTAACTGGTTCTGTTTGGTAATTCTTTGTGGATACTGGTTTCGTTAATGCTTTATTTTGTGTTGTTCCTTATTTTTATGGTTTTTATAATTTTTCACTTTTAATTTTGTAATATTTAAATCTAATGCTTTTAGTTTAGTTCATATTATTTTATATATTCAGTTCACAATGTTTATATTTCTACGTATTCTGAATGTGCAAATGGCTTTTTTAAATAAAAAGAACATCTGAGACAAAGCTATGTGGTTTCTTGTGAGTATGTACAGTCGCAGCGGAATTTACTGCAGTGTAAGGGGGTTTGGTTTGGTTTGGTTTTATTGAGATCCTCATTAGCTTCTGCCTAAGTGCAGATGCTAGTCTTCCTGGGGTCTCATACATTTTCATACAGTTGTTTACATGAGATAATACCCTTTACACACAAACACACACACACATTCACGCACACACATCCCTAATTCCCATAATACCAGTAGCTCAAGATGAAATCACATATCTAGAACAAAATTACATATATAAACTAATATCGGGAAAGGAGTTAATCACACCAATAAAGATTGAAAATAAAATATAACAGAATGGTGACATCATGTCCATTGTTTCGTATCATAGTTCATCGATATCCAGTACTCGACCTCAAACACAGATTTTCAATCCTTCGTTGCAGAGTTCATAGTCACTATACAATTAAGTATGTAAACAAAAAAATTTTCAGTTTCTTATGAAAAGAAATGTTATTACTTTCAAAAATTAAAAATCTAGGTAATGCATTCCATGCAAGCATAGCTTTATAGTGAAAAGATCGTTGAATTTGATTTGTTCTACTGCGTGGTAAAATACATTTCATCTCATTTATCTGTCGTGTATTATAAGTATGATTATCTGAAAAAAAAAACATTAATTTGCTATGTATAATTTTTGGTGTTTTTGTAATTATTATTTTCCTCACAGTTGTTACCACGAAATACTTCAATCTACTCTTCACATCAAGCCAAGCAAGTTTTTCATGCATCGTTCCCACATTCGTTCTGTAAGGGCAGCCTAAAACAATACGAGCAGCTTTATTTTGTGCAACTTGTAGCTTATGCAAATTAGGTGCCACCTATAATCTTGCCTAGGGCTCCAATTTTGTTTGGGCCGGGCCTGCTCATCTTGATGGTTGACAGCAACAGATTCCAAATGCAAACAGCACACTTGAAATTAACTCTGGACCTTTTATCTGCTCATTGTAATTGGGATAATGAGGGAATAACACACACCTGGCCATGGAACAGCTGAGAAGCCAATTGTTCCATTACTTTTGGTCCCTTAACAAGTGGGAGGCACATATGCAAACTGTTGTAATTGCTACACCATTCACCTGATTTGGATGTAAATACCCTCAAATAAAAACTGACAGTCTGCAGTTAAAGCACATCTTGTTCGTTTCATTTGATATCCATTGTGGTGGTGTATAGAGCCAAAAATGTTAGCATTGTGTCGATGTCCCAATATTTATGGACCTGACTGTACACGATCTGTATTTACACCAGATCTTGATAATATTACACAAGCTATTACATATCATGTGATCCATTGCAGAGTCAACTGTCCAGTAGTCATGTAGTTTACTGATCTTTGAGAGGGCTTACTTGGATTTGTATGCCATATGTTAGCTGAAAATGGTCTCCAAGCAGAAGCGTCACTTATCACAATAGTTACTGGGACAATAATTACTGGGACAAATTATTGTCTAGAAAACTGTGTTATTATGACAGATCTAACCCAATCACAGATGAAGTTTTTCCACATTTATCTGTAAATGTTATTTCCTTGTAAATCGTGCAACAAATCTATTATCAGAAGTAGGGCTGAAACGATTCCTCGAGTACCTCGAATAATTCGAGTACAAAAAATCCTCAAGTCAAATTCTCCGCCTCGAGGCTTCGTTTAATTCATGTTTAATTAATTCATGGCTTTGCAGAGTGACATAATCACGGCAAACATGCTTTCTCGACAATCCTTGTTAGTGTGAGAAAAAAAAGTGAAGACATTAAAACGGACGTGTTAATAAGGAAATAGCTGGCGAGACACGTTTGCGCGTGCGCCATGAGCGGTTCTGGTGCTGTTTGGGCCGCAGGCGCATTTGTTTACTGTGAAGTAAAGTTGAAGTGCTGAAGTTTTGAAAACTAATTTTGAATAAAACTTGAAGAATAACTGGCTTGCTCATTTCAAGAGGTCTTTCATATTTCATAACATGCTATTTGATATAATGGTTTACAAACGCAAAAGGGTAATTTATTAGAGTACTCGATTAATCGATAAAAGATTCGATAGAGTACTCGATTACATAAATATTCCATAGCTGCAGCCCTAATCAGAAGTCTTTTAAGTTTGGCTAAATCTTTTGTGACTGCACTTATTTTACTCTGTTTAAAAGGACAAAACAAGAACTATACCACAAAATGATCTATGATTCCATGTCTGTTATAAGTGCTATGTAAATAAATACACTCAACAAGTAACATGAAAACAGCACATGAAATCACCACTAACCGGCTGGGGGTTTGTGGCTTTTATTGGGAGAAACGAGGTGTTTGCAGAAATAAGAAATTCGTTTAATTTAGAGGAATACACTAATATCAGTCAGCTACGCTGAATTATAAGATAAAATTAATGGTAATAAATAAAACACTAGTGATCTGATGACGTAACTCACGCATAGTCTCGTTTAGAAACCCCAACAAAGCAGAGCAACTGCTGTTTTAAAAATAAAATGTGGAGGATTTACAACATGCTTGTGTTGGCAGAATATCGAATCGTTAATTACTTAAATTAAATCTAAAGCTGATCTAAAAAACACTGCAAACACCAGTACGGAATACATGTTCGTAAAAGACTCTTTCCGTTAGCTAAACAAGAAAACGTACCAATTTGTGGCTCAATACGGCAGTGATAATATGCGTGCTCATATTCATCACTGACAACACTTAATGGGTTTCACTTTATTAAAAACAGTGAGAGAGAGAAGTATCCATTTTAAGTCGATGTTATGCTACTAGCTTACAAGCACTCATATCTACCTGGTTGGCTGCTTCTCGTCTGTTCAAAACATCAACATACATATATGGACAATGGGTTTCCATAACTCCAATAATAAGTTTTTGTACTAAAATGGGAGGTGGCCACCAATGCGGTCTTGACCGTGTCACAGGTTCCGTCAAGCCCAGACAATTCCATAAAAGGGAAGAGAGGTGGAGCTGAGGGTGGGGCTGTAAGGCTGGGATCAACTGACGACACCCGGTCCAACTAGCTACAAGCTAACCTGAAGCTAACCCAAAGCTAATGCGGAGGTGGGAGCTAAGCTAACGGAGGTAGCAACCTAGCTACAACTGGAGTTAACTGCACAACACCAGAGCTTCTTAGTCAGAGATATGCCGGGCTGACCGCTGGGTAAAACCGGTTGGAACACAGAGGTCTCCGAGACCTCCACAAGCCAGCAGCCGCACAGCAGACAAGCGCCGCTGCAATCTGAGATGCGCAGAGCTGCCGCTGGGGAGAACCGGGTGGAACAGTTTCCATCCCAGAGCTCCACAAGCCATCAGCCCGCGCAGCGCATAGAAGCTGCGATCAGACAGAAATGCGCCGAGCTGCCGGGAGACCCAGCCATGCGGGAAGGCGAGAACGGGTGGAAAACATCGGTCTCCCGAGAGCTCCACAAGCCGATAGTCACAACCCAGCTCCACCAACATGTTATATTTCAACCCATTTTCTAAAGTGCAGCATTATGTTAAATGCACTGGGTTTTACCCTATTACATTTAAATTTCATGGTTAAACAGTGCATGTTAAAATCTAAGCTCAGCTCGGCAGTGACCTAAAATACATAAATGTAATTTTACTTACCAAAAAAAATGGAGACTCCTTGGACGCTCTATTAATGCAATTAATGCCACAGCAAGTCATTTTGTCCAACAATTGCACAAAAAATGTCCAAAAAAGAATACACAGACGCAGATACTCAAAATCCCGGAGCAGTTTCCAAGCCAGACCGAGGCTCTACTGAGGCCTTTCCACGGAGCTAGCTCTGTGGTCACGTGGGTCTGAGGCGGCGGTCACGTGGGTCGGATGCTCATTAATTATACAGAATTTTAGGCTTTTAATACACTTAAACAGAAGAGTGAGAAAAAAATTCACCCCCCTCAGAGTTGTCATGAGTGTAAACTAGATCATTTAAACAAAAAACATGTTTTGGTACCAGGCAGTAAACATGTTTATTTCTGCTGTGAAATTGGTATTTTTAACATGGGAGTCAATGAGGATTTGCTCGCTTCTGACACCAGCCCCCAGCGGATGAGGGTGGAACTGCAATTTTTGGTACTTCCGGGTTGAGACCAATTTCTGAGCCGCATTGTGTAGGCTTGGTTCAAAATTACGAGCTGTAGAATTCTAGCAGCTGATTGGACGGCGACTGGATCATGTGACCAGATTTAAACGGAAGAAGGTGGAGGAGGAAAAAAACGTAAATATTTTCTTTTTCAACTGAAAATACGACGAACTAGAAAAAAACCCTGCTAAAATACCCTATACTGTTTGATGTGAGAACACGGATTATGTACTAACGATGTTTAAATTAATAAAACTGAAACTAAATTTGAGGTTTTCAAGTTTCTGCATCATTCTAAATCAGTGATGTCTGAATGGAACCATTGTAAAATTTAAAATGAGGTATATTTTTGATAGCGTGTATGATTTTGATGCGTGGGTTTTCAAGTGCTCAATTGAAGAACTTAAATAATTCAAATAAATTTTACCCATTTCACTGATTTATTCATTTATAAAGCACCTTCCACGACCTTAGCAGAAGCCCAAGGTGCCAAACACAATCATAAAACACATAGGATCAAATATAGTGTTTTGTAACATTAAAAGTAAGATAAAAAGTAAAAACAAGCACAAAACATTCAAAGGAAGTAGATTAAACAAAAATAAAATTATAAAACATGGTAAATGAGGTAAAAACAATAAAAGAACAAGGCCTACTATAGTAAAACACATCACTACTCTACTGTTTAATTTCTGTATTTAGGCAAGGCGGTCTAATTTATATAAAATTCCTGAATAATCTGTCATGAATACAGCTGCGAGTCCGTTCTTTTGTATTTATTTAAAAGCTTATTTGCATGTCTTAAAACTCAGTTGAACGAACCAGGTAAAATGGTGAGGGATTTGCACGTTGAACGACAAAAGATTGCCTGTCAGAATCTACATTCTTTGTGGAACTATTCCTGGCACGTGTGACTTCATCAATGCCTCCAAAATGTAAAGATATTGTGTTCTAACTGGCTGATCACTCAAAAACAAGGCCTTAGAAGAAAATTTTGACTTCGGGAGAAGAGAGGAAGTCACTATTGTAAAGCAGCAACAAAGGGAGCAGAATGTCCATTTCTTTTCTACGCTCCAGTCGCTCTGAAATGTTTCAGTGAGTGTTTGTTCTCGTGACTAGAGCAAACAAGAGAAAACTTTTCTGGTCAAACAAAATTCAGAGGGAGTCCACATTTTGTTTTTGAGGCCTTAGAGGCAAACCAAGCACATACCAAATCAATCCATCTAATTTATCTCAGTAATAAAACTCTGCCTTGGGTCGTGACATTTTTGCAACACATACTTTTGTGTAAATGAATGTTGCCTGATCAGCTGACTCTGAAAACCACAGCTACACAGCAAGAGTTATATATTATTTTAACCATATTTTCATTAAGTGCTGCACAAAATACTGTTATGGCACCCTCATCTGGCTGGAATAAAAACACATCAGAGGCCTCAATGTAAAACAAAAAAAATTAAGAGCAACTACAGCAACATGAAGAACACCAATCAGAGAACATCTTTTGAGTTGACATAAGCATTTACAAGGATAACAGGAACCCTTTTAGTTAGATGGATGCTTTGTTTCCTGTGTGGGCTCTCATGTGATTGTTTAAATTTCCCTTATGGCTAAATCTTTGTCCACAGAGCTCACAAGCAAAAGGCTTCTCTCCTGTGTGAACTCTCATGTGTGTTTTTAAACTTCCACCATGGCTAAATCTTTGTCCACAGAGCTCACAAGCAAAAGGCTTCTCTCCTGTGTGAACTCTCATGTGAGTTTTTAAACTTCCACCATGGCTAAATCTTTGTCCACAGAGCTCACAAGCAAAAGACTTCTCTCCTGTGTGAACTCTCATGTGTGTTTTTAAACTTCCACCATGGCTAAATCTTTGTCCACAGAGCTCACAAGCAAAAGGCTTCTCTCCTGTGTGAACTCTCATGTGAGTTTTTAAACTTCCACCATGGCTAAACCTTTGTCCACAGAGCTCACAAGCAAAAGGCTTCTCTCCTGTGTGAACTCTCATGTGTGTTTTTAAACTTCCACCATGGCTAAATCTTTGTCCACAGAGCTCACAAGCAAAAGGCTTCTCTCCTGTGTGAACTCTCATGTGTGTTTTTAAACTTCCACCATGGCTAAACCTTTGTCCACAGAGCTCACAAGCAAAAGGCTTCTCTCCTGTGTGAACTCTGTGTGCCTTTAAACTTCCACCTTGGCTAAATCTTTGTCCACAGAGTTCACAAGCAAAAGGCTTCTCTCGTGTGTGAACTCTCATGTGTCTCTTTAAAGTTTCATCTTGGCTAAATCTTTGTCCACAGAGTTCACAGGTAAAAGGCTTCTGCCCTGTGTGCACTCTTATGTGTGCCTTTAAACTTCCATCTAGGCTAAATCTTTGTCCACAGAGCTCACACGCAAAAGGCTTCTCTCCTGTGTGGACTCTCATGTGCATGTTTAAATTTGACTTTTCACTAAATCTTTGTCCACAGAGCTCACAAGCAAAAGGCTTCTCTCGTGTGTGAACTCTCATGTGTGTTTTTAAATTTCCACCTTGGCTAAATCTTTGTCCACAGAGTTCACAAGCAAAAGGCTTCTCTCCTGTATGAACTCTTATGTGTTTCTTTAAATATGACTTTAGACTAAATGTTTTTCTACATTCATCACAACTAAAGGACTTTGGTTTTATCTGGACTCCCCTGCACGAGTCTACATTTTGCTTTACTCCAACAAGTTTCTTATTCATACTTGTAGGCCTCATATCTGAATGACTTGTAATGGTCACATGCTCCTGGAGAGACTGCTTGTGGCGAAATTGTTTGCCACACTCAGGGCAGGTAAAACATTTGACAGACCTAACATCTGATTTAGAAGAACTACTCTCATTCCAGTCTTTGTTTTCATCTTCAGTATTTTGCTTAGAGTCTGACAAGAGGTCAGAATTGTTCCCATCCTGGTCATCTTCATCCTCAATCATTTCAGTCTCATAGGAGTTTAACTCATCTTCATCAGGGTTCAAATCTGGATGCATGTGTTGTTCTGCTCCTCTACAGTCTTCTTTACTACTTTCTCAAGCTGACAAGAAACTGCAGCGAATGAAATCCTGGTGGCATAAGTGTCCATTTCGTTAATCTGCTCCCCCTCTTCCACAGCCACATTGAGGGGCTCCTAGTCCTTCTGGCTAACACAGGGCCTCCGTTCTTCAAGAGCTGCTTCTTTGATCAGCACCATCTGCTGAAATTGTGTTGAGAACACTGAAACACACAAAACACAAATGATAACCCTCTGGAGTCAATCCACATGCCGGTCAGATTACTCCTGATGTTACACAACCAGGAAACCACTTAGCATCATGATTCCAGCTTGCTTTGAGAAAGGGGGCTTAAAACTAAATAGCAGTTCAGGGATGTGACTGGGTTAAGTAAAACAAAATCTGAAAATGGCTGGGAGTTTGAGGGCCACCTTTAGCCTCCATTGGGGTGAAAGGGCAACACCCCTTTGGGGAGCCAGGGGGCAAAGCCCCCAGTAGCTGGAGCATTTTCACCAATCTTAAGTGTGTTTCCTAGCCTAGTGAACTAGACCAGTGGTTCCCAAACTTGTTTAGCCGCGCACCCCCTTCTATGTCCTGACCATGTCGACGCACCCCCCAACCCCCACATCAGGGCATGGCTATATATATATATATATATATATATATATATATATATATATATATATATATATATATATATATATATATATATATATATATGGTTAACCCTAACCCATATACATAGATATCAGACGTCAAGGTAAACAGACAGGGTTAAAACACTATGATCGACCTTTTTCCCCATCACTTTCATTTTTTAAATAGTAATTAATAAACATTCGATACCATTACAATTTCCTTTGATTTGATTTTAAAAAAATATTTAGAGTGCCCAGGTAGCACATAAAAAATGCAATTTAGCGGTTTTCTTAAAAGTAGGAACGTTTAACCTGTGCGGCCAGAGCGCTCTCCTTCCTTCTGCTCTGCGTAAACCTGAACTGGCCACTTACTTGTGCGTAATCAAATGTCAATAGGGGAAAAGATGGAAAACATATAGCCATAAGGTTCACTTTTGCCTCAGACCGACTTATTGCTGTTTTATGGTGTGGCTGAATCTGCGATCCGCTGCCACGCGGACTGGAATAACAAATGCTGCAGTAACATGAGTTGTAGTCAGGTTCGGAGTCACTGGCTGGAGCGGACCCGACTTTAATACGTCATCCCAAAATAGAAGCTAATATCTTAATTTGACCTTGAATGAAAAATGTTGTTATAAAACCTCTTAAAAGTTTTTATCACAGAGGAGGCAGCGCATTTTTGCCTTCAGTCTGACGGCGCGCCGGAGTTTGCGCAGAGTGCGCGCTTATTGAATCTGTGTGTGTGTGTGCGCGCGCACGGCACAGCTCCATGAGCCGCTCAAGTCATTGCGTCTCGTTATTGGCGCTATTTAAACCAATGTTGTAAAATTACTTCTGCCCAGCCCAGATGTGCTCACTTGTGCACCCGTGAGCCGTGGTTCCGCTGGAACGCGTCTGACCTCTGACAGACGCACTCTGAACTTCAGATCTTCAGCGAGCTGTTAATAGCCTGAATGGGAATCATTTCTTGATTTATTTAATTACATCCATAATGTTCTGTGTGTGAGGTTTACAACGTCAGAACACCTGCATGAGACAGGGTGTTAATTACAAACTGATTCACCACCTTCAGATTCCTCCAACACCGTTAAAAATGATCAAATACGGAACATATCGGCGTGCGCAGGCCAGAGTGCTGAAGCTCGGTGCATTGTTATTATGAAGCTAGGGCACATGCGGAGGACACACGCGCAAAAATATACTTGTTTTTAATTACATTTATTGTGCCCACTTACTTTTTCTTTGGCCCACCCACAAATGAGTTTCTGGCTATGCTAATGGTGACATATGACAGACTTCTCTGAGCTCCGCAGCCATTACACTTTTCACCTCGCGCACCCCCTAGCGGCAGCTCGCGCACCCCCACACTTAAGGAATCCCTGAACTAGACCAAATTCTTGCTTTGCAACGTTTGGTCTAGGAACGCTCCAATGGAACATCCGCTGCCCCTAGCAGCATTCTGGCTGGCCAGTCACAGCTCTCTATAGGGGTTTCAATCCTATAGAGTGCTGTGATTGGTCCACAATGATGGGCCAATCACAGTGCTCTATCTGCTTTGTAGGCCAATCAGGGGGTGTTTCTCAATGTCAAGGAACCTTGCCTTGATGTCTTGGCCCCGCCCCGGTTGCCTAGGAGAAACGTCATCAGGAGCCACCAAGGCATGTTCCAGTCGGTTAAAATGCTCATGTTCTACCGAGGGATGGGTTCTCTGTTTGTTTGCCGTTTAGCTAGCTGAGCAAGGACAAACGGGAGGTATCTTGTAGCCTAGCCTTGGTCAAAAATTACCCACAATACACCGCAGTATTTTCAAAAAGACGGCGGATCAGAAGCCAGCAGCTACTTCGGGGACAATTTTCAAGTTAAAAGTAAGTCAACTAATTTCAAATGTTTTTTTTAGATCCAAAGAAGTTATCTATTGTTGGTTAGTTGCTTAGGAGTTGCAGCTTCGGTGGCTAGCGGGTAGTAACTCACTTATATTTTTAATTTAATAAACATATACACAATTTAAAAAGTAAAAAGGCTCGTTATATATTGATATTGAAACTAATACGTATAAAATATAACGTTGTCTCTCGTGTCACGTGACGTTACGTGACCGCCGTGGAAGCCGAGGTCACGTGATGCAAGTCTGTTCAATTTAATCGTTTTCTTTGACCAAGGAGAAGGACAGTGTCCTCGCAAGGCAAGGCAACTTGACATTGAGAAACACCCAGGGACCTCTATTCGTCTGGTGGGCGGGATGAAGCAACAGAGTGGAAGAAGATGGCGACAGCTCGTTTGAAGCGGCTTTTACATCAATTTTGGACTATTTGGACTTGGGCTTAGAATCAGAAGCAGATAGATGTATTTAAGTTCTTTTTTTTTTTTTAGAAATAAAGATGTAGTTTCACCTTCTTCAACTCCAGACTGCCTCGTTTACCAACATCTGTTGCGGTGAGTACGTCACGTTGTTCATTGTCCAGTAGCATGAGGAGACGGTTTGAAAGACAATGGTAGAACCCGCCCCACGACCGAGAGCCGTCAATGGTTCATTAAAAGACTAAATAATATATTTATTTATTGCCAGGCTAGTGTTTCCTGGCTCTATGGGGCATGTTTTTAACTAGTATTCGTGATGTAAACATTATGAGAAATACGTGCAAAAAGAAGAATTTACTAAGGTATCAAGCTGCAGGGCAGGATTTGGAAGAAGACTTTTGGATGAAGTACATTATTGGAGAACATTAACTGGACGTTAGGATTGTTTTGAGATGGTGACTCTGAGGTGCGCAGGCGCAGCTAAGAACGGTGAGTTGCAAGTATTTTTCTAAGAGGTTCAGTAAAATTGGTTACTTTGTCTTAAGTTTTGATTGCATCTTTAATTGGCATACATAATCGGAATAAAGCAATGAAGAATCTTAGCTTTTCAGTTAGTTATGTAGAACAAGTTGGTGACGCAAAACGATGAATTTGACCCAGAAGTATATGTACGTAACGTCCACCAGAAAAATTATAAACATGCAAAGGGGTTGAAAAAAACACAGTTAATTACTGGGCCCCCCCAGAAAAACCCACTGCCCCTCCAGGTGAAGTCCTCTGGCGCCGGGTCTGACCCCAACAATGGCAACACCGTGTGGACTCCCAAAACAACCCTTTGCTAACTTGTTCCTCAATGCAGACATAAACATTCTCACCCAAGGTCCTGCTCTCTGTGTAAAAGCCAGACTGCAGCATTCCTCACCATCTACTCCAAGCCTACAGGACTTTTACAACTCATAAGCTTAAATAATCATATGCGTTGAATGAACAAGATGTTTAAATCAAATGTTTGAATAACCTGTAGTTAAACCAATAAAATTAAAATGAATATTGCTCTTACATCCATTTATATCACAAATTAGTATGTGTTTGATTTAACAAGTCAATCATTGTTTACACTCATACCAAGCCCCCACAATGCGGGTGAAAAATTGAGGCCAACGCAGAAGTGACAAAAATGGCAGTTCCACCCTCATCCGCTGGGGGCTGGTGTCAGAAGCGAGCAACTCCTCATTGACTCCCATGTTAAAATACCAATTTCACAGCAGAAATAAACATGTTTGTAAACATGTTTACAGCCTGGTTCCAAAACATGTTTTTTGTTTAAATGATCTAGTTTACACTCATGACAACTCTGAGGGGGGTGAATTTTTTCTCACTCTTCTGTTTAAGTGTATTAAAAGCCAAAAATTCTGTATAATTAATGAGCATCAGACCCACGTGACCACAGAGCTAGCTCCGGGGAAAGGCCTCAGTAGAGCCTCGGCCTCGCCTGAAAACTGTTCGGTCATTTTCAGTCTCTCAACTTAGACCATTAATTGTAGCGTTTGTGCGTTCTTTTTGGATATTATTTGTGTAATTGTTGGACAAAATGACTTGCTGAGACATTAATTGCATTAATAGAGCGTCCAAAGAGTCTCCACTTCATTTTTTTCGGTAAGTAAAATTACATTTATGTATTTTAGGTCACTGCCGAGCTGAGCTTAGATTTTAACATGTACTGTTTAACCATGAAATTTAAATGTAATAGGGTAAAACCCAGTGCATTTAACATAATGCTGCACTTTAGAAAATGGGTTGAAATATAACATGTTGGTGGAGCTGGGTTCCGACTATCGGCTTGTGGAGCTCTCGGGAGACCTCTGTGTTCCACCTGGTTTTACCCAGCGGTCAGCCCGGCGTATCTCTGACTCAGAAACTCTGGTGTTGTGCACAGTTAACTCCGGTTGTAGCTAGGTTGCGGCCTCCGTTAGCTTAGCTCCCACCTCCGCGTTAGCTTTGGGTTAGCTTGTAGCTAGTTCGACCGGGTGTTGTCACTTTATCCCTGCCTTACAGCCCCACCTCTCTTCCCTTTCGTGGAATTGTCTGGGCTTGACAGAACCTGTGACACGGTCAAAATGGTGGTGGTGGCCACCTCCCAATTCTCCTCAAAAACGCGTTATTGGAGTCTATGGAAACCCATTGTCCAATATTTATACGTCGATGACTCATACACATTACTTTACCTAAATGCAGCAATAGCTTTTCCACCACGTCGAAGGTGTGTTGTAAGATCCGGTCAGGTGATGTGCTGCAGCGGGAGGAACAGAGCCAAAGCTCAGGAACATTCTACTGGGAAAGAACAGAAATTTAGCACAGAAAATATATTTAGTACTATTAGAACGGGTGGTGATGTGATGGTTAACTTACTGCTTTAGCAGCACACTGCTGTGTCACTCTCTCCTGTTGCCACACAGCTCTGGGATCAGTGAAACAGACAGCCCCGGCCGATCGGAAAAGCTTGTGTGGGGCATAAGTATAATAATTAATTGCAACTTTTGAGCCCGGGCAGAGCCAACCCTTAATATATAGTATATAAATAATTGTAGGTGAGATGCAAAGTGCCTTGTGGATCTCATGCATATACAGGGTCCGAAATTAACACTCGCCAAATGCTAGTAAATTGCTCCATTTGGCGAGTAAATTTTTGAGCTCTACCTGCCACATGGCGAGTAAATGTTTGCACCAAATTAGTTATGTTTATCAGTCATCTTCCACGGATTTCTGATACTCCTCCCGCCTGCATGCAACGTACACAAACGTACGCGAAACGTAAACGCCGCATCCAACGTCATTTCCACCTATCCCATTCAATCAGTTTATCAAGTTAGCAGTTAGCTTCGTGTTAAAACTAGCGGTGAAATGCGGCGGTTTTTAACTGGAGTCAGCCAGCCTTCCAAAGGAAAACTCGTCGAACTGGAAGAAAAACCACCAGGACCAGTGGCAACCAGAAGATTTTGTGAAAAGTGGCAAACTGGAGATGGCGGAGTCGTGAGACAACACAGCGCGGTATGCGCTGTGTTGAAGTTCAGAATGTGTTTACCGGTAGTTGGTGGATTTAACCACATAGACTTTCCACATGAACAAAATCATATGTGTGTTATTAATAGGCCTAAGAAAATAGTGTGATTTGAATTGTGTTTTATTAAAAAAGGCAGCGGGAGCAAATATGAGTTTGGTTGTGCTTTATTTGAATGCTATTAATTAATCATCAAATCCATCAAAGTCCTCATCTTCTGTATCTGATAAGAACAACTGGGCTAGAGTACAGTCAAACACGCCGGGTTCTCTCTCGTCACAGTCAGAGTTTGTCTCGTTGCCGTCCGTCTCCTCGTGAATGATGCCGGCTTTTGCAGAAGCCCGAACAACAGTACAAGTAGACACATTAGCCCAAGCATTTACAATCCATTCACAAATTGTGGCGTAACTCGCCCGGCGTTGCCTCCCAGTCGTCGTAAACGTGTGTTCACCATCTGTCATCCATCGCTCCCACTCCGTTCACAGCCTTACTTTGAACGCCCTGTTCACGCCAATGTCCAGCGGTTGGAGTTCCTTTGTCAAGCCTCCCGGAATGACAGCGAGCTCCGAGTTCAATTGCTTCACCTGTTTTTTCACACTGTCCGTGAGATGAGTGCGCATGGAGTCACAGATCAACAGGGACGGTGACGCGTGGAAAAGCCCGCATGGTCTCTTCACATACACCTCATTCAGCCACTCTTTCGTTTTGTCCTCATCCATCCAGCCCTTTTCGTTAGCCTTAACGATGACTCCAGCTGGAAATTTCTCTTTAGGCAGAGTCTTCCTCTTAAAAATCACAACAGGTGGCAGTTTCTGTCCATTAGCATGGCAGCCAAGCACAACAGTAAAAGCTGATTTTTCATGTCCCGTTGTGCGTATCGCTACCGTGCTAGTCCCCTTCTTCTCAACAGTGTGATTCACTGGTATGTCAAAAGTGAGCGACACTTCATCCATGTTGGTTATGTGGCTGGGCTGGATGTGTTTGTCAGCAATCTTCTTACTGCAGTAGGAGCGGAAGATGGACAGCCTTTCTTTGTAATCCACTGGAAGTTGCTGCCACACCGTAGTCCTTGCCCGGATGGAAAGATGGCGGCGTTTCATAAAACGAAAGCACCAAGACGGACCTCCTTGAAAATGTTCAATGTTCATTTCTTGTGCGAGCAATACTGCTATCAGACGAATGGTGATGGTAGAGACGCTTCTCCCAGCTGTCCTCTGCTCGTTAACCCATTGCTCGAGGCGGTCTTCCAGCTCAGGCCACCTGGAATTTGTGCCCGCGGAAACACAGCTGCGTCTTCTTTACTTGTCGGAGTTCAGCATACCGCACATTCGCTCACGTCCGCACGTTCACGCCACGCCCCTTGTCTTCTACTACATTCGCGTCTCACAACAACACAATCGTGGTGTCTCAATTCAGGGTCTGCATCCTTCGTCGTCCGGATACGTCATCCGGTTACGTCACAGCGCCGCGACTAGGCCTGTCCCAATTCGAAGACTCCTTCAAATGCGGTCGACGAATCCGGCCTTCTTTTCGCCTGTATGAAG
This sequence comes from Nothobranchius furzeri, assembly GCF_043380555.1. Taxonomy (NCBI): domain Eukaryota; kingdom Metazoa; phylum Chordata; class Actinopteri; order Cyprinodontiformes; family Nothobranchiidae; genus Nothobranchius; species Nothobranchius furzeri. Next base: position 73,325,761 of record NC_091748.1, read on the forward strand.
GATGGGTCCGGTGTATCCTTCAATGGTTTACATTTCCCAAGATGCCTTGCGGGCCGGATGTCAGAACTTTTAAAAACAATGGCAGACAGTGAAGCGGGAGCTGTCGGAGAGGATTGCGCATATAAATGTCAGTATAAACTTGAAAACTGTTAGGATAAGAGCTTTTTGTGATACATGAACGTTATTTTAGTTTGAAATGTTACAGTAATAAAAGTGCTTGTATTGCGGTCTCGTCTCGTGTGTTCGGCCGCTTGGTGTCGTACTTCTGCTACGTTTCCCCCTGATTTTAATAGAAGTTTGTATTTTAGGGACAAAAGAGAAAACCACGGACTTTATTAAGCTTAGGGCAGAGATGGACCACATGTTCACTGGAGCAAAGTATTCGGCGGCTGTGGCATGGAGGTACAAAAACATCTCATATTTTAAGTTTAGTTTTTTCTGCAAAAACATGAAAGGCATAACCCATTGTCCTCCTTTCTCTATCTTTTCTCTTCCAGTTTCTTTTTTCTTACTTGTTAAGACTATTCTGGAGAAAATGGGCATCCAGGGGAAGGTGATGACCAGCTTCTGGACCTGATCATGGAGGACTTGAGGCTGCAGAGCGAGGCAGAGCAGCAGAGGGCACAGGAGAGAAGGGAGAATTTTGACAGGCTTTTTACTTTACTAGAAAAAATGGTTAAGAAAGATTAAACATTTACATATAAAAGAAATATCTAAATAAAATCAGTTCTGTATTAAACTCTTGAGTTTTATTTTTGTTACAAATGTGAATTGTTTAATATTACAGGGTAACCGCTGGGTCTTGAAGTAGGGCTGGGGGTAAACGATTATTTTTAAAACGATTATTCTGACGATTATTTTATCGAATAGTCGACTATTCTAATGACTATTTATACAATTAATCTAATGATTATTTTTCTATTGCACAATTAACAAAAACCAGAAAATCTCAAATAAATTCCTCAAAAAAATTGATAAATTCTTACTGTAAGAGAATAAACACTACAGGCCTTCCATTTTGTATAACACTGCGTTTATTGTGTTGCGGTTGTTTATGTTCTGGTGACATGTAGAACTTGGGAGTGCAGGCTGCTGCCTGAGAGGTGGTAGAAGATGGAGTGTCTCCATGCTGCTTTGTTTTGGTCACTTATGTGCGTGAGGCGAGTGGTCTTACGGGTTAAACCAAACTCAGGTGATATTTTACACTAAACCGAAAACCCACAACACTCTAAATGTAATAAAAGGGAGATCTACACCACAAAAAAGATGAACTCTAAACCAAAACATAACAGCTTATCCCAACGCAAGAAGCTGTTAGCGAAGATGCTAACAGTAGCTTTACCAATGTTAAGTTCAAGTTGCCAAGTTTAAATAAACCAAAATACCCAGCAGCAAACAGACCAGCACGGAGGAGAGACTGCTACCACCAAAACAGCTCTCCTCATGTCTGAAAGAAGCTCCTTTATTAAGGGAGAAGCGCTCCCGGTGATTTTCTACATCTGCGATAGACACGAAGCAGCGCATCTGACCCCGGAAGTTGTTGTCCGTTGCCGGGAGATGAAGGCGGGCAAAACAGGAAAGGAATCTAGTAGTGGACGGACATTGTTCAGGGTCTTCGGTATTTGGCGGAGATGTTAGTGAAGGCGGAGAAGAGGGCGAACTAGAGGAAAAACGGGCAGATTCCTCCTCTATTTACAAACTCCTGGGGATGCAACATGTGGGCGCGGTGCGTCGACTTCCGGATCTGACGTCGACAAATTTTTAGAATCGAGCCGTCGACTTCGTCGAGGCTTCGCTACAGCCCTATCTTGAAGTCTTAGAAGGTGATAAATCGGTTTTGGTCAAATTAAGACCCTGAAGATATAAGATATGTACTTTTCTCTGTAATGCTCTCTCGTCCAGTTTAACTAGAAACTTGCATGCCTTAGCAGAAAGCCAAGTGCATGTTCTATCTTGCTCGGTACTTTCCACCCTGTACTGGTAAACAGGAACTAGGATTTCCTGTTATTTCTCGACCTTTAAGCGCCTAACTCATATTTTGTGCAAGCTGTCAAAATGTCTGCGGTTGAGTGCGGGCGTGTGGAGCTTCAATAAATACAGCCGCTTCAACAGAGGAAGACAGAATCTCAGAGACAGCTGTCAGGACAGAGCGCGGGTTCTGTATGAGGCTGTGAGCTTCTCCACTGCTGCGGTGAACTTTGAACAGGTTTCTGATTCTTGACTCCAACCCTTGAAGCAGAGAACAGAACATCTTCCATCCTCTTCTGATGACCTCGTACCTGTATTGGTTTTAACAGAGCATAAAACCAACAACCCTTAGAAAGTATTAAACACTATTATCACATCTTTGCTCAGGCTCGGCTTGTTGAAAGTATTTTCTCTGAATTAGCTCTCCAACAGTCAAGGAAATGATTAAAAATCTAAATAAAACTTCGAGCTCCATCACTCCTTCTGCTCACCGGATCCACGGTTGCTAGGCGACGGAACGTTAGCCGAGGGAGTGGCGGGAATTTATGAAGGCTAGGCCTGTACAAATTCACAGCCGTTATCAGGTCTACTCGGCCGACGGAGGACCCAGCCAACGTCGGCCGAGTAGGCTGGGTCCTTCGAAGGATGCAGACCCTGAATTGAGACACAGACAATAGGTGCACCGCACCATAGGTTCGCGGCGTACATTTTGGAGAAAATTTAAGACTTTTAGGTGCGTCTTATGGTCGTGAAAAAACGGTTATCATAATATGTCTCTAGCAGCCAGAGAGAGGATATTCAACACAAGGGTTACATAGTAGTTAGCTCCTGCTAATAGCAGTTAGCTCTGACTTAGCATGCGGCAGCTAGCAGCAGATAAAAGCAATGTACTCCTCTCTGTAACATTCTTACCGAAACATATTGACTTACTTGGCATTAACACTCGATAATGTCTGTCCATGCCGTGTGATAATCTCCCAACAACGGGTCGACAACGTTACAACACGAGACTTTTTACGGGACTACGTGTTCACGGCCCACTCTAAGGTAAGCCTTAAGGCCCAAAATTGCTTCGCATAGAAATCACAACTTGTAAACGTCAGAACTTAACGTTACAACTTAAACTACTTTCTAACCTAAATAACTTGCAGAGTCTTTTGTGTGTGTACATATACATGTATATATATATATATATGTATGTATGTATGTATATATATATATATATATATATATATATATATATATATATATATATATATATATATATTAGGCTCTGCAAGTGAGTGCCAGACAGTGTGTGTATGGGAAGAACAAGAATGTGTGGGTGTGTCTGAGTGTGAGAATGCTTTCAGGATTAATGAACAAGAAAAAATAGAACATAAAATTTCCATAACAGATGCCAAACAATACCTCACAAACAGTGCAATCTTTCAAGTGTAAATTGATGCGACAGCAGTCAACAGAAATTTCTCCCCAAGTCCACCCCGCCACCATAAAGCAGGCCAGCACAAACAAAAACAAATCCCAAACAATAGGTGCTTGCTCATATTGATTCTTGTAAGTTGCTTTGGACAAAAGCGTCTGCTAAATACATAAACATTGATAACCACACCCACAGTCCAGCCAATCACCTGAGGTGCAGAAGCGCGTGCACATACCAGCTCATTCACAAAAGGAAAACTACAAAACATGAATGGCTCCTACAGGAGCGTCCAGTAGTGAGTGTGAGGTGCCACAGATCTGCCCCCCAAAGGAGATGGAGGGAGCTCCAAGTCCCAGAGATCCAGGAGCTGTCCCAGAGCGCAGGAACCCCAGGGAGACTGTAACCAGAAAAGCCCCAGCCCCCTCTCAAGAGGCGCAGAGGATCGCCCCGAGGGGGCCACAACCAGCAACCGACAGAGTCCCGAGAGATATCAGCGGCAAGCCCACAGGCCCGCCCACAGCCTCCCAACCCCCAAGCCGGCCGAGCCCGGAACCCAGCGACCCGGGACCCAGGGACGGCCAGCCCCGCCGGTGACTCAACAGAGCCCAGGGACTCAGATCCCACCAGACAGCCACCGGGATTAATCAGGCAGAATCCAAAAATCTTAAGCCCCCTGACCCGGGAGCCGTACCTTGCTATTGCTTTCAGCCGCACACAAATTCATTACTCCCTCTACCACATCACTCATAGCGAGCTGGGGGAGGTAATAGAGCGGGATTTTCTTTCCCGTATTCATTATTTCTGTGTGTGTGCTAGTTCTAACCTTGTTTTGAGTCCCTTAGAGACTGAGCAGAAGTCCTTATGGCCTCCTTTGACTTGCTGCGTCTGTGGCAGCACCTTCCCGCCGGCTCCTGGAGAGTTGCCGTAAAGCCGACCTGCAGCAGGTAGCTGCCCACTTCAGTTTACACGTCCCGAAACAGCTAACTGAAGATGCACTTTGCCGGCGCGTTGTGGATTAGCTGGAGACACAGGGGATCCTCCCTTCACCGTCTGCACCAGGTGTGTCTCTGCCACCCTCCTGTGAAGGTGAGGACCGGCCTGATGAAAAGAAGGAGACCCTTGCCACAGGGTTCTTTTCAGGGTTCTTTTCAGGAAAAGAACCAGCTGAAAGCTCTCCTTCCAACTCAGCTTCACCAGGAACTAGTCCTCCTCGCTCCCCGCGAACTGGAGCTCGATTTAAACTACGACTTGCCATCTGGATTGGATGAAAGAACTCATGAAAGGTTTGGAAGCGCATGTGCAACACAAAACATTTTAATATGCAGTAGCAGAAATTATTTTTCATTTTCATATTAGAACTGCCAAATATGACACATAAATAAAATTAATAAGCAATCTTCAAAACTGAATTTTAATTTTCTTCTTCATCATTGCTTATTCTGTGTTTTATTGAAAAGTATGAAGAAAAAAACATTTAAGATTTAATTTTCAAATGACTCTCCAGCAAAAATGTGTACTTCCTAAAGTAGAAAATGGCACTCCTCAAGGTATCGTCATTAGTCCAATATTATTTACTATTATGACAGATGAGGTGTTTCAGAGTGTGGGTAATGAGTTTTGTAAGGCATTATTTGCAGATGACGAAGCAATGTGGAAGAAAGGGAAAATATCCAATATGTGCAAAAAAAAATCAGGAAGCTGTTAAAAGTGTGGAAAACTGGTCATATGAATGGAGTTTCAAATTTTTGGTGGATAAAACTAAAAGTATGGTGTTTACAAAAAGCAGGAAAGTAATGGAGAACTTAAAATTATATGGAAATGAGTTGGAGCAAGTAACTAATTTTAAATATCTAGGAGTTATATTTGATTAAAAAAGTCAATATGGAAAGATCATATAAATAAAATAGAGGAAAGATGTTAAAAAAAGTAATAAATATAATGAGATATGAGTGGGAGGCTAGTGCTCAGGCTTTAAAATTCATGTATACTGCAATGATAAGATCAGCAATAGATTATGGGAGTATAGTTTACAGTTGAGCATCTAAAACATTAATGAACAGGACTGGACTCATACAAAGCAAATGACAGAATAATTATTCATGTTTTCTTTATCATGCTTTATGCTTTTATTACATTTCAAGATTGTTTTCATTTATCATGTTTTATGCTTAATGATTTTACCATTTGATACTTAAACAGTTGCTGTATTGTAAAGTCCCCTCATGAGATCTGACCTAATGTGACCCAAAGATGACCTGAGGAGATCTGCTGATCTGTCATTTGCTGACTCGTGCAACTGCTTGCTACTCATCGTGTGATTAGACACTGAAAGTTCTTTGTGTAATAACGAATGCTCTTTGTTTGAAACTTGTAACAATTAAAGACTGAGAGCTGTGTTTCCCCCCCTCCCTTCAGATCAGCTCTTCAGGCATGTACCTAGGGAGCTCCCAGCTTGTAGTAAATAGAGACGCTCGGATTCCAAAGGCCAGAGTGGCGAGGGATTTCACACAGTGAGGTGGAGATCACACTGTGTTGTCTCCGTCATTCTCCTCGAGCTTAAAAACAGAATTCTGACTTTTGTATCTCTTTCCTTGTGTTGTGTTGTTATATGGTGTCTTAGGTGCTTAAACCTGACAGCCAAGCATTAAGAGTGTGTTGTGGAACGATGAAAACTACACCTATACGCCAATACTGCTTAGAAATAAACAGCTGTCTTTAAATTATTGGGCAAGTGTTCAAGGATGTGAGGACGATGGACACTTAGCAAAGAGGGCACTGAGGGGCTGGTGCCTATCTCCAGCGGTCAACGGGCAATCAGGCAGGGTACACAGAGAGCCAGTCCATCTCAGGGCAACACAGACAAACAAGACAAAGGACCATGCACACACACACACACCTAAGGACCATTTACAGACCAATCAACTTAACAGTCATGTTTTTGGACGGTGGGAGGAAGACGAAGTACCCAGAGAGAACCCACGCATGCACAGGGAGAACATGCAAACTCCATGCAGAAAGGTCCCAGGCCGGGAATCGAACCCAGGACCCACTCGCTGCAAGGCAACAACTCTAACCACTGCGCAGCCCAGAATGGGACATACTGGGCTTACTATGTATCTGATAGGGAAGCATCCCACGGGTTTGTGTGGATGTGGGGTAGAGAGGGAAACTGTGGAACATGTTTTATGTAACTACAAAATATGAGGAAAGTAGAGGAAAACTTCGAGAGAAATTAAAAAACATAGGAGGTGGGAGATGAATGTAAAGACTTTGTTAAATGGTGAAGACAGGAAATATAAGTGTCCCTGTGCTCCTGTCTTGTTCTGTGTCCCTCTGGGCCTCAGCCCCTCCTGTCCTCTCTCTAGGCTTCCCTCAGGTGTCCTCCTATCACTCCCTGATATTACTTCTCCTCATCCATCCAGTTATTAGTTGTTTATGTTTGCCCTCTGTCTTTAGGTTTAGTTTATCCGTGTTTTATAGGTTTAGGTTTGTCTGCCGTCCTGCTTGTTCTTTCCCCTCATTTAGGTAATTGAATGCACCTGCCTTCCCTCCAGATTTCACTCCTCACACCTGTCAACCGTTCCCCTGATCACCTCCCTCTGTGTTTAAAAACCCTGTCTCGTCCTTCAGTGTTTGTCGGTCCATTATACTTGTCTGTGTTGCTCCTGTTCCCTCCCGTGTTCTTCCCGAGTCCGAGCTCGAGCTCGAGCTCGTGTGTTGAGCTTCCGTTTTTGATTTATGACTGCTGGACCAAGCCTCCTCCTTTAAATAAAGGATTTACTCATCACTTTCTCCTGTCTTGAGTGTTCTGCATTTTTGGGCCCTAACCGCCTGCATAATGTGACAATAAGTTGGCGATTGAGTATAACAAAGTGGTTTGTTGAATAGAATTTAGTTTTTTGTTTGTTTTTCCTTTCAATCTGCGTACTGCCACTTACTCCTACATTACATGCAACTCAAAGTGCTTAACAAATTAAAAAGGCCCCACATACCCACATTCCCTCCCATCCCCAGAATTTTAAAAACAGTCTGACATTAAAAAACCCTTCAAAACACTCCTCTGCTGACACACACTTGCTCTAATTCTGACTCACACATATTAAAACGGGACATTTCTGGATTTATGTTTGCAGAAATACACCTTTATTCATTGTGAAGCTTGAGGGTCAACATGCCTGACTTTTGTGCAGCCTACGGATGCTTGAATCGCCGCTGTGACGAATCGAAACAACGTGGGATCACCTTTCATCTGTAGCTGTTGCAAAGAAAACCTAGTACATTTTTCAGTCTGTTAATAGTTTTTATGTAAATAAAATAATTTGAAACTGTTGTTCCATTGCTGCTGCTACCTCCTTCTAGACATTGTTTATCTGGTTTTATGAATGTTGAAAATCTCCTTCACAAGATCAATCCCTTATCCATCTATCTTATTTATTACTGTAATCATCTTATTTATTAACCTAATCTATCTTTTGAATATTTCCTAACTTTTTCAGAAAGCATTTCCTAAGAGCTTATAATTAATGAATGAAAGTCAATAAATAAAACAAAAGTTAAGAAATAGTGAAAATACAAAATGATTTGCTGGGTTAATTTTTTTTTGCTAGCGGGCCGGTTCTGGCTGACAGATGTGATTTGGGTGTCGGTTGTCTTATTTGTTGGGGTGCACATTTCTGTTTATGTGGGCTTTACCCAAGCCCCCACAATGTGGGTGAAAAACTGAAGCAATCCCGGTGTCGGTACAAGATCTGCTCAGGTGCAAGATCGGCTCGGGGTCCGTCGACTGCCGATGACGTCAAAGTAGTTGATTGGCTGAACATGAACCTTACGGAATTACGTAATCACGTTACGTTGTTATCACGTTACGTTGGTCCAGGCAAATCTTTCTGTTGGAAAGATGGACAACTTTTACAAAGAAATCCATCATTACCTCTTTGAAAATACACTTTTAGCATAGAGCTGCATGTATATTAGGGCTGAATGATTAACTGCATGTGCAATTAAATTGCGATGTGACAAAAGGAGATTTTCTAATCGCAAAGGCTGCAATTTGGCAGCGAGTGGTTAGCACAATGCTAATATATGTGGAAAAACCAAAAACCCATAGGAATGCTAATGCTAATATCACCGATTACATTCTTACAAATTATGAATTAGAAACGTGCCAAATGATTACATTTGGAGTCTAATAGAAAGTAAAACTACCATCAATCAAATAAGTACAGACAGGTATTTTAGTAAAGCCAGAAAACTTTTAACTCCAGAGTTTTGGCTATAGCAGCTATGAGCGTAACTGAACTACGCTTGGACAAGACGTCAAAAACTCTAAACACAAAATACTTCAATAAACGGGACACACTTCTTTCCTGCAAATACTGTTTCACAGGTGTTGCTAATACCTACGATCCTTCAAGGGATGTGCTCAAAGAGGAGTTCAACATTACGAATACAATATAGTGTTTTATTTTACAAATACCATTATAAACACAAACTTACGTCGTAAGAAACATTATTTTAATAACGAAACTGCTAAATTCTTTCCAACAGTATAGATGTGTAGTGTATTTTGTCCGAGTGGGTTTGCCGTACTTTGACGTCATTGGCAGTCGAAGGACCCCGAGCCGATCTTGCACCCGAGCAGATCTTGTACCGACACCGGAAGTGAAATAAATTGCAGTTCCACCATCATCCACTAGGGGCTGGTGTCAGAAGCGAGCAAATCCTCATCGACTCCCATGTTAAAAATACCAAATTCACAGCAGAAATAAACATGTTTACAGCCTGGTTCCAAAACATGTTTTTTGTTTAAATGATCTAGTTTACATTCATGACAACTCTGAGGGGGGTGAATTTTTTTCTCACTCTTCTGTTTAAGTGTATTAAAAGCCTAAATTTCTGTATAGTTAATGAGCATCAGACCCACGTGACCACCCTATTTTTCAGTTCATTTTACCATACCCAAATCATATTCATCACAGTTTATAACTCTGATTTCAGTGTTCAGTTACAGAGAACAGGAAAGTCTTGCTTTTATAAATAATGCAAATTATATTTAGAATGTACACCGAGCAGTGAGTAAAGGTAGGATTGTATTTTGTTAATTCTCCATTTATGTCCCGACATATTTTTGCTGTCATACGCAACAAGAATTCTCCAACATCAAGCTGAGCAGCAAAATTCTTACATTATGATGAAATCAGTATAGGTGCATGTGAGGGTCTAATTTAAAGCAAAATACATATAAGTTGATGAAAAGCAGGAAACATTTTATTTTATTTTCCACCAATTTTCTTGACTGCTTATCTTTTACAGTTTGTGGAGAGGTGCCTATCACCAACTGTCTGCAGGCAAGGGGTGGAGCCACCATTGGCACATGACCAGTCCTTTGCAGGGCAAAATTTCCTTTTTTAAAAAAAAGCTAATATCACAAGCTTCATAAGTTTGTACGTATGCCAGCTCCTAAAAATAAGTACAATTCAACTGCTTCATCAGGTGTGGAGGGTGCATGTAGAAAGTTTTCTGCCATCAGAATGCAGGATAGTTCAAACACTGTCTCTGTCACGAACTCCTCCTCCTGACCACCCCCTACGGACCCAACTGGCGGACTACTACACTTCCCAGCATTCTCATCACCAGCGTGTCTCGTCGACGTCATCACGCCGACTCTATTTAGAGAAGTGCCGCCGCGGCGGCGCTCATTCATCACTCAGTCGTCGTTCATGCCAGCTATCGATCCGAGTTCTCAGGCAGCCCTCAAACCAGGAAATGGATCTTTCCACACTGTCTCCCACCACCAGTAAGTCAGTTTCCTTATTTATTCGGAACTGCTGCTCAGTCTCGGCTCTTTCCAAGCGCTGCGCCGCCGTTCCCAGATCATGGCGCGGTATGGGGGCCAAAATTAAGACTACTGCCCAGCAGCAGGAGGCTATAGAAGTTCCGAAGCAAACTACTGATCTGATTAATGATAAGCTGGCGCCGGTAACTGAGAGGCTGGCGCTGCTTACTGAGAAGTAGCACCTTTACCGGCGTCACTACTAGATATGCTAGGGACTAGCTGCCCTCGGCTGGTCATTGACTGGATCTCACACTCCCTCTGCTGTCTATTAGCATGGATAGGCTAGCGTTAGCCTGGACGGGCTGGTGTTAGCATGGGAGAGGCTAGCCATTAGCGTGCCTAGGCTTGCCACTAGCTGGATTTCCTACCTCCTCGACGGACCATTAGCATGGATAGGCTGGCGTTAGCATCGTAGAGGCTAGCCATTAGCATGTCTCGGAGAGTCACTTACTCTATAAGATGCAGGTTTTTTTTTTGTTTTAACTTTTATTAAACGTATGACTTACGGCGAGACCTGCAATCACAGTTGCTTCTTTGACAGAACACACTGTTATACAGATTAACTTTAAGCATATTGTAAAGCTGACAGCCTGTTAGCGTTGATCAGGTGCTGCGTTAACTCCATTCTATTAATTGATGGCGTTTTCTTTTTAAATAGTTTGGTTTTCTTGCACATATCAGAGAAAAAGCCAGAGCTAACTAATATGTACTTTTCATCTCTGGATTTTAAATCCTTTGTATTGAATTACAGGTTAGTAATTATTAAAATTTTGATGTTATCTTTATTAAAACTATATATGTAAAATGTGTTTGATAATCATTTCCCTTAGGGGAACAATAGTTTTGTTGCACTAAACTTACTGTTGTCTCTGCTGAAGGTTATGGGATGTGAAGTTTTCTCCTCAGATGATCTTGTCAAAAGAAAAATAAGAGTATGGCTGAATTTATACTTTATACCACACACAGTAAGTCAAACTTTACTACAACAAACAGCTGGAGTTTGACCTGAATTTTAAAAGTGGAAAAAGAACTTTATTTAATTAGTCAGCAACCTGTAGCCTATTTAAGTCACCGCCTGCTAATCTATTAAAATTTAAAGCTCAATAAAACTGTAGCCATTCTTCAATAAGTGTTTTTGTAGATTAACCCTCCCACTGTTGAAAAGGTGTGTGACCCCACGAGGAAAGCTGACCATTGAGCAGTGTTGATGGTTTATCCCTTGGGTCCATGTGGTAGGGGTGAGGAGTGAACACCACCTCACCCCTGCCACGTGGACTTCAAGGGATAAACCATCAACCCTGCTCAATGGTAAACTTTCCTCGCGGGGTCACCCATAGACAGTGGGAGGGTTAAAGAAATTCATCAACATCACAACAAAGTCACATATTTTACTGATAAAAATTAGTGTTTAACAGTGTTGTAGACTTGTGTAGTCATTTTTGCATTTTGGTGCAATTTGTTTAAGGGCTGGTTGTTCGTTCACAAAAGGTATAGGAATGACATTCATGTAGTGCTACAAGTATTCATGTCTCAATAACACCCCCCCCCCCCAAAAAAAAATAAACAATACTAACACAAATCAAGAAGGAACACACGTGTCATCAGCCCATCTGTGTCTTAGCCATCAATATATGTTCATTTTATGTTGACACATTATCTTAAGTCCTGCTCATGACAGACTTTTTTTTTTTCAAGTGAAGCACATGATCAGGCATTTACAGTTTGATTATACACTTTTAGAGCAAGTTACTTTGATGCTAAAAACAGCAACTACTTTGAACACTAAGAAGAGAATTAAAGTTCAGCCAGTCGCAGTGCTTCCATGTACAAGTCTGCTCCAAATCATGAGCTGGCTGTTAACAGGTCTATTCTGTCCAACAATCTGTTGACATTTTGTATTAGTGAGTCTGGATGCTCTGGCACGACAATGTCAGCAGTGGAATCAGAGGCTGGTAAAGGTCCCTCAAAGTCATTGCCCCATTCACTGAGGCTGACCTGTGTGGACAAACAAATATTCAAAACAATATTAATGACAAAATTTTTTGCACATTTAACATGTAAAAGCAGAGCAGTACTCAACAATACAAATATATTTATCATACTGGTTGAGTTGGTTCCACTTCACTTGTCAATTGCCCGGAGATCCACAGCTGGTCAGGGGAGCGGTTTCCAGCAGAGGAAATGCGGTGTCTGTCCCAAGTTCTTCTGAAGACATTTAGGTGGGCGTTGATTCTTGGAATCATTACGTAGTGCAGGCACAGCAGGTGGATCTCATTGTCAGAATCAAGAGCACCCGTAGTTTCCATGTACTGGAACACTGCATGGTAGTTGCATACCACTGACTGCCACACATCACGCCAAAGCCTCTCAATGCGTTGATTAGAGCTGAAACAACTAATCGATTTAATCGATTATAATCGATTATTAAAATAGTTAACAACTTTTTTAGTCATCGATTAGTTGTTTAATAATCATATTTTACCGCATAAAGTCTATTTTTTACCACAATCTGACATCGGTTACAATCTGTTAAATTTGCCGCCAGTGTGTGGCAGTAATGAGCCACTGATCTACCAGTGGGGCCGTAGAAGAAGAAATTAGCCAATAAGTGCCCTCGGTTTTCATGACGTATCACGTTACTGACGCGCATCTTGCTGTGAGAGATGGCGGATCAACAACAAATACGGAAGAAAAATAGAAGCGACAAAACAAGAGAAACCCCGGACAAAAACCTCACGAGTATGGGAGCACTTCACTAGATGCCTTGAAAAGACCGGTGACCTACAAAATATGCAAAAACCATGGCACGACGGAAGCACGACGTCCCTAAGTGAACATTTGAGACGAAAACGTGGGGGCTGATGCAGCAGAGGAATGTCCGGTAAGTAACAGAAAATAAACAAGCTAACGCAGATCACATTTGGGACTTAGTGTTAGCTGAGTTCGTTATAGTGGATGTTAAACATGTTTTTTTTTTTTTTTTTGCCGCCTCAGTTTACGGTGTTCTACTTCTGATTGACTAGATGCAATCGTGAATCTCCTCCGTGTTGTGTATCATGCACTTGCCAAATTTAGCACGTCTGTTTAAAAGAATGTTCTCGTTAAGAGAAAAACGGCACAAACCCATAACTATGTTCCTCATTCAAAAAAGGACAACTCCGCGGAGAAAAATATACAGACGAGCTGTGTCCAGGTGAATATAACGCGGCATAGTTGTACACTTTCAATTTTTAAATACAGGAGAAATTCAGAAAGTCCTTTTTTAACTATTAAAAGGCTGTTTTACTATCTAACGCTGTAAAACGCCTCACAACACATTTTTGTCAAAATAAATGATCACTGTATATTGTTAATTAATTCAAATAATGTAATATTGATTTAGTGTTGCAGTGTGTGTGCTGCTTTATTTTATATGTGTACTTAATTCAGGTTATTTGTGTTTCTTATGCAGAAAAAAACAAGCAACGATGGACAACTACATGGGGAACAAGACACTCACCCCCAGCAATGCATACCACTTACAAACTCTATTCCAGATTCTACATTATTTTTTATGGAATTTACCTCTTATATTTTGATGCCAAAAAATTATTCTGGACTGATATTTTGCACTGTTTAGCTCATTTTACACTGCTGACTGTGGTCATGTGCAATAAAATAGATTGCAGTCAACTGCACAATTCTCTTATGTTTTTCTTTTTCTTAACTGAAATGTATTCATCTCTTGTATAGGTTAAATAGCTAAACAATAACAAACCGATTAATCGATTAATCGAAAAAATAATCGACAGATTAATCGATTATGAAAATAATCGTTAGTTGCAGCCCTAGCGTTGATTATGAACACTTCGGCCCGTGATGAAACATCTGCTCTCTAAAAAGAAAAAGCATGTTATCACAAAGACCTATACATCTTCCTCTATAGGAGAATTTGGTCTAAATCATGTACATAAATATAAATAAATCTAAAGATATAAAGAGAGAATATAATTTAGCCACACTGCAACATTGACCATGGAGACACTTTTTACCCTGAAGCCAGTAAAGGTGTAAGATGAGTATGAACCATGCCACTCAAAAAAAAGTGACATGTGATTTTTGCACACAGGGTTATGTGCAGATGGGGGAGCGACAGATGAGCAGTGTGGTGGACAAATTCTGATCCAGTCCTAAAAAAAAGGATGTTCACGATGAGGTTTTTCCAGTACTGTACTTTACAGAGGCAATTTTATTTATTAATTTTATTGAGAAAAACATTTAAATTATTGGTTGCCATCATATGTGAACATTACTACAAACAATATGAAATCCAATGGGGTTTCCCCACACAGGTGACCAGCTCAGTGGCCTAGTGGTAGAGTGTCTGCCCTGAGACATTGAAAATATATGTATCTCTCATATAAGCTCTTTTATACATTATCATATGCTATTTTCTACATTATGGAATCATGTTATAATATTAAGTGCTTCTCTCCTGCACAAGCTCTAAAAAGCTGCATAACTCCAAAAGGGAGTGAGACATTCCAGTTTCTCTCTGTACCAGCGTGTGTCTCTGTTATCAAGGATGTACCAGGATGTTCCTGCTAATCTCAGAATTACATGTTCTTGTGATATATTAGTTCCTGACTAACAAGGCAATTAGCTCCTGCTTATCAAGACTAATGACGTGCATCTGCCTGTGCAGATGTCAGACTGCGTATGTTACATTCCATTATTTCTCAATAAATACAGCTGCATGGTCAGAAGGAGTTTGAGAACACTTGGGTGCAGCAGACAGAACTAAACGCGGTGTTAGTTGGGAAGCTGTTCCGTTCTCCCCTCTGCAGCGGTGAAAAACAGACCGATCTTCTGGTTATTGACTCCACTCTCTCTACCAACAATAGGTTTCCACTCCATTACTCCGAACCTGTCTGGTCTCATAGAAGAAAAAGACCAACAACAGGGAGATTAGGGTTCAAATCCTGGTCAGGTCATACCAATAACTTTGAAAATGGGACCCAATGCCTCCCTGCTTGACACTCTGCTTAAAGGTGTTGGATTGGGGGGTCAAACCACCAAATAGTTCCCAATCACGACCGTGTCTGCAACTCACCACTCCCCATGGGGATGGTTCAAATGTAAAGGGCAATTTTCATCACACACCAGTGTGTGTTAACTATGGGACTTTAACTTAAACAATGGCATAAAACGCTCCACAAAAACAGAACATACCTATGGAAACACAAAGCTGCCACCCACACATAAGGAAATGAGCAGTATCACGTGATAAAATTGTATTAAATAATAATGAAGTTATCTAGACATGGGCAGTAAACTGAAAATTTATCATTACCAAAATTTACAACTTTTACCAATGTCATTTTGCCATTTAAAAATGAAAAGATCAGAGTAGGCTGCTGATGTCCATGTCTTTATAACTCATTCACTGCCATTGATGACAAAAGTCATCATTTTAAATCCAACCGTTCACCATTTGCATGTTTTTACTGTATATATATATATATACACCCTACAACCCCAAGACTGGAACAGACAGACAACTTTGAGGCATCAGCTGAGTTTTTACTCTATAGAGGAGAACAAGCAAACTCTGAAGCATGTTCTGAATCTTGCCTGCTCCTCATGCAGTTTTTATTAAACAAAGAGGGGTTGTTACTGTGATAAGAACCGAGTCAGAATGGTTCTGACCACAGAGAGAGAGGAACAATCCATACTTAGTGTTCTAGACACCCCCCAGTTTATCAGCAGCAGAAGGAATAGTCATGTGGGAGACATCCTCTTCTAGACACAAAGAAAGCTTGTGTTCTTTTAGCATAAGCCTCATCATACAGTTTCTACATGTTTCTATTGCAGACAGATAATATCACGCATGAAGCATAATATCTGAAAACTCTAACCACACATACACACACACATATATATAGGGGTTGGCTCTGTCCTAGTGCAAAAATTGCAATTAATCATTATATTTACGCCCCTCTGAAGCTTTTCCGATCGGCCGGGGCTGTCTGTTTCACTGATCCCAGAGCTGTGTGGCAGCAGGAGAGAGTGACACAGCAGTGTGCTGCTAAAGCAGTAAGTTAACCATCACATCACCACCCGTTCTAATAGTACTAAATATATTTTCTGTGCTAAATTTCTGTTCTTTCCCAGTAGAATATTCCTGAGCTGCAGCACATCACCTGCCCGGATCTAAACTCCTCCGAGGTTGTGGAAAAGCTGTTGCTGCATTTAGGTAAAGTAAAATCAAACGGAGCTAAATTATGTCTCTAAATTATGTCTCTAGCAATTTAATGAAGCACCTCATTATTCATGGCATCGGTCTGTGAGCAGAAGCATGACCGTCTCCTCTGTGTGGTGGTCCATTTCCCATTTTAACATTTATTCAACAATCACACCTTTTGTAGCCTAATTCTTATTTTAGATAACAAAATAAATGATTCTAGTCCAATTATTATTCTTGCTAATAGTTATCAATTAAATTAAAGGTGTCAACAGCTATTTTGTTTCAAATTTAATTTATTTTTATATATTAACAACTGCAGAAGTAGAAATTAAGTTTAAAAAATTTAAAGTCCTTAAAAATCTAATAGGTAGTCATTTTATCTTTTATTAGGCAGACTGGATCATTTCTCCAGACATCTAGGCTAGTATGAATCTGTTAGGGAAATTACTGACACTAATTGCTTATCATTATTGTAATACCAGTGCCCTATACACTGGCACTACTGGTTACTGAGGCGGTTGGTGGTCTTTATGTGCGTTTAAAAGAATTGCTTGTGTTTATTTCTGTTGATGTTTATTAATTTGTCTTCTTCCACAAAGTTTATGATCCATTCACAGCAGTTAAAGCGGTTTTCAATGAATGTGTTACTTGCCCCAATGACAGTCCGCTGAGTCCGTTACACACAGCCACAGTCCTCGCCACACAGTAAATAAACTGTTTGTCCCATCACAGCAACACCTGAGTCTAATCTGTGTTGGCTTAAGTAGGCTGGTGCTTCCACAATCAATTTACCAATCAAATGAGGCCAAGCCTCCTCTCAGGTATGCAGAAAGAAAAAAAAACAAACACATATGGCTCCTACAACTATAAACACTTATTGCCAATATAAATGCAATTTTTATCTGTGACTGTTAGGGTGTGCCTGTGTGCATGTCCCAGCAGAGAACATGATGTCGTCGTTGTCGTCTTCCTCCGCTTATCTGGGTCTGGGTCGCGGGGGCGGCATCCCAACTAGGGAGCTCCAGACCGTCCTCTCCCCGGCCACCTCCACCAGCTCCTCCGGCAGGACCCCAAGGCGTTCCCGGACCAGATTGGAGATGTAACCTCTCCAACGTGTCCTGGGTCTACCCGGGGGCCTCCTACCGGCAGGACATGCCCGAAACACCTCCCCGGGCAGGCGTCCAGGAGGCATCCTGACCAGATGCCCAAACCACCTCAACTGACTCCTTTCCATTCGGAGGAGCAGCGGTTCTACTCCGAGTCCCTCCCGAATGTCCGAGCTCCTCACCCTATCTATAAGGCTGAGCCCGGCCACCCTACGGAGGAAACTCATTTCGGCCGCTTGTATTCGCGATCTCGTTCTTTCGGTCATTACCCAAAGCTCATGACCATAGGTGAGGATTGGAACGTAGATTGACCGGTAAATAGAGAGCATGGATCGGCTCAGCGTCCGCATCACTGCAGACGCCGAACCAATCCGCCTGTCGATCTCCCGATCCCCCCTACCCTTACTCGTGAACAAGACCCCAAGATACTTAAACTCCTCCACTTGAGGTAGGACCTCTCTCCCGACCCGGAGTTGGCAAGCCACCCTTTTCCGGTCGAGAACCATGGTGTCAGATTTGGAGGTGCTGATCCTCGTCCCAGCCGCTTCACACTCGGCCGTGAACTTACCCAGCAAGAGCTGAAGTCAGAGCTGGATGAAGCTAGGAGGACCACATCATCCGCAAAAAGCAGAGACGAGATTTTCCTGCCATCAAACGACACACTCCACACCACGGCTGCATCTAGAAATTCTGTCCATAAAGGTAATGAACAGAACCGGTGACAAAGGGCAGCCCTGGCGGAGTCCAACCCTCACCGGGAACAGGTCCGACCTACTACTACTATATGCGGAGAACATGATGACCTGTTGAAACTAGTTTGAACTGGTCATTCCGTCTTATCGGTTCTTATCTGTTCCACTTTCCTGTAAACAGCCTGTCTTACAAAGGGTGATTGAAACCAGCCATTTCTTAGGAAGTTGTATACCCCTTACACGGTAATCAGAAAGGTGTTGACGGGTGTGTTTTAACTGAATGAAAGAAACTCAAGGAACAGGTTTGTCTGTGTCCGCTTTAGCGTGCAGCGGGGTGACGCACGTTTCATGCACTCCAAAGTGTCTGCATGTCATGCATGCTCCTAGCAGGGTTCAGCACCTGGTCCCATTGAACATCATTTCTACTGTTTATCCATCGTGGTTTCCTGTACATATTAAGAGGGCCAGGGGAGCGTTTCTCAGGCGGCCCTCGCCAGATGTAACATCAGGAGTAATCTGACCGGCATGTGGATTGACTCCAGAGGGTTAACATTTCTGTTTTGTGTGTTTCAGTGTTCTCAACACATTAACGGTGCTGATCAAAGAAGCAGCTCTTGAAGAACGGAGGCCCCTGTGTTAGCCAGAAGGACTAGGAGCCCCTCAATGTGGCTGTGGAAGAGGGGGAGCAGATTAACGAAATGGACACTTACGCCACCAGGATTTCATTTGCTGCAGTTTCTTGTCAGCTTGAGAAAGTAGTAGAGAAGACTGTAGAGGAGCAGAACAACACAGGAATCTAGATATGAACCCTGATGAAGATGAGTTAAACTCCTATGAGACTGAAATGATTGAGGATGAAGATGACCAGGATGGGAACAATTCTGACCTCTTGTCAGACTCTAAGCAAAATACTGAAGATGAAAACAAAGACTTGAATGAAAGTAGTTCTTCTAAATCAGATTTTAGGTCTGTCAAATGTTTTACCTGCCCTGAGTGTGGCAAACAATTTCGCCACAAGCAGTCTCTCCAGGAGCATGTGACCATTACAAGTCATTCAGATATGAGGCCTACAAGTATGAATAAGAAACTTGTTGGAGCAAAGCAAAATGTAGACTCGTGCAGGGGAGTCCAGATAAAACCAAAGTCCTTTAGTTGTGATGAATGTAGAAAAACATTTAGTCTAAAGTCATATTTAAAAAAACACATAAGAGTTCATACAGGAGAGAAGCCTTTTGCTTGTGATCTCTGTGGACAAAGATTTAGCCATAAGGGAGATCTAAACAAACACATGAGAGTCCACACAAGAGAGAAGCCTTTTGTTTGTGAGCTCTGTGGACTAAGATTTAGCCATAAGGGAAATTTAGACAAACACATGAGAGTCCACACAAGAGAGAAACCTTTTGCTTGTGAGCTTTGCGGAAAAAGATTTAGCCAAAGTGGAACTTTAAAGAGACACGTAAAATTCCACACAGGAGAGAAACCTTTTGCTTGTGAGCTCTGTGGACAAAAATTTAGTCAAAAGGGAGTTCTAGAGGGACACATGAGGGTCCACACAGGACAGAAACCGTTTACTTGTGAACTCTGTGGACAAAGATTTCACAACAAGGGAGGTTTAGACACACATGTAAGAGTCCACACAGGGCAGAAGCCGTTTATTTGCGAGCTCTGTGGGCAAAGATTTAGCCAAGATGGACATTTAAAGAGACACATGAGAGTTCACACAGGAGAGAAGCCTTTTGCTTGTGAGCTCTGTGGACAAAGATTTAGTGAAAAGTCATGTTTAAACAATCACATGAGAATCCACACAGGAGAAAAGCCTTTTGCTTGTGAGCTCTGTGGACAAAGATTTAGTGCAAATTCAAGTTTAAACCAACACATGAGAGTTCACACAGGAGAGAAGCCTTTTGCTTGTGAACTCTGTGGACAAACATTTAGCAACAGGAGCAGTTTAGACACACATTTAAGAGTCCACACAGGGCAGAAGCCTTTTACTTGTGAGCTCTGTGGACAAAAATTTAGCCAAGGTGGAACTTTAGTGAGACACAGGAGAGTTCACACAGGAGAGAAGCCTTTTGCCTGTGAGCTCTGTGAACAAAAATTTAGTCAAAAGGGAGTTCTAGAGAGACACATGAGGGTCCACACAGGACAGAAACCGTTTACTTGTGAACTCTGTGGACAAAGATTTTGCGACAAGAGAGGTTTAGACACACATGCAAGAGTCCACACAGGGCAGAAGCCGTTTATTTGTGAGCTCTGTGGACAAAGATTTAGTCAAGATGGAAATTTAAAGAGACACAGGAGAGTTCACACAGGAGAGAAGCCTTTTGCCTGTGAGCTCTGTGGACAAAGGTTTAGCCATAAGGGAAATATAAAGAAACACATGAGAGTCCACACAGGAAACAAAGCATCCATGTAACTAAAAGGGTTCCTGTTAAGCCGGGCGTATACTGTGCGACTTTTTCACTTTTTTGAGCCGATTTTCCACTCGTGCGAGAATCCACAAGATCGGGGCGAGTTTTGCTCTGAGCGTCGTGTCGGGGGGTTACGAGAGGCTATTAACACCACGTGACCAGCTACCGATCAGCAATTGTGAGCTCGCGCAGACTTGTGGAGTGTTTGATATTTTGCTCGTTCCTCGTGAGGGTATCGCAGTATTGAAACGGCGCTGAGAGCAGCTGCGACCCCAAAAAGGTCACGGTGCATGCGCAATCATGCATCAACACCGCTCGTCCGCTATTTTCCTAATAACACACATTGTTCGTTTTTATTTCTACACGTTCTTTTACTCACAAAGATTGTCAAGAAAGCGTGTTTGTCGTGTTCATGTCAAATTAAACTGATCACAAAACATAAATTTACTTTCTTTATTTCGTCTTCCTCATCCAACCCCCATAAATCCCTGTGTGTCCCCCTGCAGCACTCCCGAAGGACAACAGTCGAGACAAAAAAGTCTGACGTGTTGAGTAAAAACTGCTATTTGTAGCATATTTTTACGTCCGACGTGTTGCTACAGTGTGAGCAGTCACCTCCGAGAACTGGGTCATACAGTGTGAGCACATGACTCGTGAGATCTGCCCTGCGAGGAAGTCGTACAGTTCGAGCTGAAGCTGAGTGCTACGAGTGAAAAAGTCACAGTGTCTGCCCAGCTTTATCCTTGTAAATGTATCAGTGACCCCCCCCCCGATAATGTCATTTGTTTAACCATCCACCTTTGAAACCAAAATTATTTCCTTGAATGAATGAGTAGCCTACATGATTTAGATCATTAACCACAATTAGCTGTATTCAAAGGACCAGTCAGGTGGTGATTATCATGTTAAGAAATGATAAAGGACAGCAGAGTCATTAAACATACAATCCAATTATTTATTGTACAGGTTAGACGAGATCAAATGCTGCTGTGATGGTCCCACCACCCACTTTATCCCACCATCACATAATCTTTGTGAAAACGCATGATTATGTGCCACATTACCACCACAAACTCACACTTATAAATGACCAAATGCCTCGACTTTGCAGCAAAGTTGCGGGCAAGTTTTGTTGCTGGTTAGGAGGAACAATCACCAGCTGCTTCTCTTCATCTAATGCCGGGATCACACTGTGCGATTTTTGTCCGTCTTTGCCAAATCCCTCGTCCTGAGCAGAATTGTGACAAAAAACGGTCAACACCAGGGTGCTTGGAAACCTACGATTTCTGTCTGCGATCGACTAATCAAAACACACCTTTGGAATGCCAAAGCAGCAAGACTCCGCCTCTCTGAGCTTCGGTTTCAATTTATGTTTAAAATGCGGATTATAAATTACACACTAGTTTTTATTTCTATTAGGCCAAGTTAAACTGAAGTTATACTAAAATAATTAAACTACATTTTTAATCCTCAGATAAATTGTGATAACTGTGATCATGTGATCTGTGAGAGGGACAGAGGAAGCTCTGCGACCGCGGGTGTGAGCTGTCACATGGAGTGGATCTGCGGAGCAGTGAGACAGAAATCACGGCAAAACTTTAGATATTACAGGCATCTGTGACAGATTGTTACTTCTCTGTTGTTAAACGGGTTCTCTTGTGTATAAAGGAGAAGGATGAATGACCAGCAAGCAGATCACTGTTTAGCTGGAAGACGGGAAAAGACGCTAAAAATAAATGTTTTTATGTTTTCAGCCTTGTTATGGTTAGCGGTCTGCTTAGTGACGTATGCTTTGGGAGGTGTGCTCATGATGCAGCGTGTCCTGCAGGAGAGAGACGTCGTACAGTCTGGCTCACTGAAATCTTTCTATACAGTGTGCCACCTTTCTGGAGTTCTCAGTGTGACGTGAACAATCCTGTGTGACGGCCAAAAATCTCACAGTGTGATCCGGGCTTTAGGGAAGGCTTTCTCAAAACAGGAGTTTTTCTCTCACCTTTTTTTCAACTTTCTAATTTACATAAAAAGTAGGTCACACACTTAGCTTAGACTTAATGGCATGCTACTTTTGACCACACTTTCCTTGTTCTGCTCTTGTTATGCCTTTCCTCGTATCCACCGATTTCCCTCTTTCTTGTTCATTTTCTCTCTCCTTAATTTTTTTATTCATAATTTTTATAAACATTTTTTTTAAATATTTTTATACTTGCATTGTTTTTGTGAAACGCCTCGTTATTTTTATCTTGAGGCGCTATATAAAAGATTGTTTTCTTATCTTTTCGTTCTTTATTCAACAAGAAGAAGAAAAGTGTTGGTTTAGATTCTAGGTTCTCTAGAAATATTCTTTTATAATTTTTAATGTTTTTTTCTTTATTGTGATTTGCTGTAAACCTGATTATATGATATGTACTTTAGTGTAAATACACAGAACCATTGCTGACATGTCATGTGGAATTGTTGTAAAACCGGATGTTTGAAAAGAAACAGGCGAGCTAAACCAGAAGCGGGAAACGTTTAGAAAATGGGGAATGACAAATTCAGGGTATGGCTGCAGCCAGTTATTGGTCAAAATAAAAAAGGAATTTGTAGTTTTTGTAAAAAATACTCATTTTTATTTAATCAACATACTTACATTTTATCTTTTACTTATCAAGTTTTTGTCTTTGCATTTAAACTTCAGTTATCTTAAAAGTTTTGCTCATTAGTTAAGGGTTTGTTTTGTTTTATTATCAAACAGAAATGTATATAAAATAGCTAAAAACATTTTTTGTTAATCATTTTCTTATTTACATGTTTTATCTTTTCTATCCTGACTAGAGACACAATTACAGAGGAATAAAGGAAAAGATGTGATTGAACATTTTAAATGCTTTATGTAACTTGTTCTTTTACTATTTTAAACTTTTATTCATTAAAAGGGTTTTTGTTTTTGAACCCAAAAGGAAACATCATCTCTACTGGTGTATTTCTGACCTAGTCAAATGTGTTAGTGTCAGGGACCGAGCAGTAAGTCTCCAGGACAAAGGTATAAAAAATATATATATTCTCCATTTATTTTTCCATAAATAGTTTGCAAAAACCCATAAGCATGGAAATCTATCAAAAATTGAGACAAAAGGGGTCCAAAAAAATGGCCACTAAAATAACCTTAACTAAAAGTAAGAAATGAGACTTACTAAGCCTGAGTTTCTACACAAAGGCTAGCCTACGGACAATGAGGGTGGGGGAAACACTAAGACAAACGGTAAATAAACCTAGGAAACTAAGTTAACAAAGTATAACTACAACAAAGAGGTTAAACTAATACATCTTCACAAAATGTGGTAAGCTGAATTAGAGCTTCAGAACTTCTGGTTTCTTCATGATCAAGTCCCCCGCTTCCAGCAGCCAGATGGAATGTTCCACTTCCTGCCTGGAGTTACACTGGAAGTGTTCTCTCTCTCTCTCTCTCTCTCTCTCTCTCTCTCTCTCTCTCTCTCTCTCTCTCTCTCTCTCTCTCTCTCTCTCTCTCTCTCTCTCTCTCTCTCTCTCTCTCTCTCTCTCTCTTCTCTCTCTCTCTCTCTCTCTCTCTCTCTCTCTCTCTCTCTCTCTCTCTCAGCCAGTTCTTCCAATCTCGGCAAAATACAAATAAAAATAGTTAATGATCAGATAAGCTATGTATAAGATAAATTACTAAATGTGTGCACCCATTAGTAAACATCCTAAAATACTGCAACAAACTGAAATGATGAAGCAAGTTTAAAAAAATATTTAAATAATACTAACACTGAGAAATGGCTGGGGGAACCTCCCGATTAGATTCATTGATTACCTGAGACTCCTCTCTCGTATGGGGAGGCTTAGGTTAGGATAACCAGAGTTTCCTCCCATTGACCTTGGTCATGTGCTACGAGTGGAAGCGGCGCCACTTGAGGCTGGTGTGACCTCTGTTTACAGCACTTACATCAGTTTCACACAGTTACCCTCAGGCCACTGACCAGCTAATTTAATCTTGTTTTTTATGTTTTTTTGTTTAGATATGTCTTGTTCTTCCCGTTGGCGTTAAGCCTTATGTATGAACTATATGAAAAAGTATTTTTCCTTTCTTAAAAAGGGTTGGCAGCATAATAAGCACGTGTTTCAGCCGATACCTTTTGACTGGCCTTGTTTGTTTGTTACTCTGTCTGCGACAGCCTTTAATTCAATCGTATTGTGATATTTTAATGCTAATCAACAAATAAAATAAATCAATAAAAAATAACTCAGTATGATGTTGTACAGATCACAAGAGAACCATTTAAGATCAGTGATCATTCAGTTTAAAGGTACATAAGTAACACAAGACCACTGAGATTAATACAAGGATTAACATACAGATGATTGCTTATAAGTGTTCAGGATTATATGTGTGATCAAACATTTTGTATTCACTTTACAACCAAGCAAACATTTGGACGATTAATGACCGTTTAACAGTCTTGTCCTGTTTAAAGACGTTCTTGGCTCGCCAGATCAGCGTGTGCTCGATGCTGCATGCAGAGCTGAGGACAGGCAAGACAAGGCAGCTTTATTTATTTAGCACATTTCATGCACCGAAGCAATTCAGGTGCAATTAACCACTTCCTGTACATAACTGCACACCTCAGTGGTAATGAGGTTCAAGGCTGGGTGTCTCCTTGTTGCCTATTATTGATGGTTTATGTATTTGTGTTCCTTATTACTGTGGATGATTAACATGTTTGTGATTTTTTTTCTTTCAACTTGTTTTGCACGTGTTTTCTTTTTATAGTAAGTTGACGACCGCTGCGCCCATTCAACAACCGAGCAATTAATGTATATATCTGACAGTGGTCTGAGGGTTTTAAAATAGAGCCTGATTTTAATTCATTTGTCCCACTGCCATTGTTGAGTTGGGAAATCTAATTTCCCCTTAAGCTATTTAATCTCCTGTGCTTATCACACATGCTTATGTCGACTCAAAAGATGTTCTCTGATCCGTGTTTTTCATGTTGCTGTAGTTGCTCTTAATTATTATTATTATTTTTTTTTTGCATTGAGGCCTCTGATATGTTTTTATTCCAGCCAGATGAGGGTGCCATAACTGTATTTTGTGCAGCACTTAATGAAAATGTGGTTAAAATAATATATAACTCTTGCTGTGTAGCTGTGGTTTTCAGATCAGCTGATCAGGCAACATTCATTTACACAAAAGTATGTGTTGCAAAAATGTCACGACCCAAGGCAGAGTTTTATTACTGAGATAAATTAGATGGATTGATTTGGTATGTGCTTGGTTTGCCTCTAAGGCCTCAAAAACAAAATGTGGACTCCCTCTGAATTTTGTTTGACCAGAAAAGTTTTCTCTTGTTTGCTCTAGTCACGAGAACAAACACTCACTGAAACATTTCAGAGCGACTGGAGCGTAGAAAAGAAATGGAAATTCTGCTCCCTTTGTTGCTGCTTTACAATAGTGACTTCCTCTCTTCTCCTGAAGTCAAATTTTACTTCTTAAGCCTGATTCATGCTTCTCCGTCTGCATCAGTGCGGAGACACGCAACGTCCTTGCGTGCCTGCCGGAGAGCTCCGCTCCTTCTCCGCAAGGATGGACGGATTCGAGCTCTCTTTTCTCAACATCCATCAGTCGAGACGGACAACGCAAGCTTGTGATTGGTCAGGATGCCGCTGTTGTTTACAGCGCCACCATTGCGCCCTCAAAAACATAAAGAGAACCGAGGATAACAAGCGGCAGACACGGAGAAGCTTGATGAATACCTCGCGAAAAAAACTATCAGGTACTGGGTTTCTTCTTCACAGGTTGTTGGAGGGCTAGGGAGACACTTATGGGCCATTTCCATCTTTACCGGGTCGGCCCGGGCCGGGTAGCGTAGGTTGTCTACATATCTGGGTGGTCTGGTATTTTTCCGGGCCAACCAAGGCTCATTCTCAGCCCTCTTCTGGAGGGGGTCTGCTTCAGGCCGACCAGGGCCAACACACCCACTGCTGACAGCAAATTCACACCTTCCATTAGAGCAAGCCTCTGATTGGTGGGTAGAATCAGCCCACATGGGCTTAAGACAAGGATGTGTGGAATCAACCGGGCCAACTGGGGCTACTCGGCCCGGGCCGACCCGGTACAGATGGGAATGGCCCATTAAGGAGACTCCATCCAGCTAATTACCTCTGCTGCAGAGTCACCCTGCTCACCTGCAGCCCATCATGTGTACGGGAGGAATGAAGGAGCCAGTGAACCAGCCACTCAGCGCCAGAATGTTTGCCTAGTGGTAACGTCCAGCCACCTGAATCTGTTCCTTTTATCTGAACTTATTCTGGTCTGTTCCCTGAAACCTCTGTCTGTCATCACAGGATTCCTAGAACCCGTTCTGGATTACACCTTTGTGTGGAAGTCTCACACCAGCCTCTGCAGCTCCCGGATCTCCTGAACCACGGCTGAATCCTGTTCTCCTCCCGTGCGTCTCCTGTTCACCCTCCAACAACCCGCCTCACAGCTCCGAGCCTCAACATCGACCCACAGCCCCACCGGCTCACCTCTCCCACGCTCCGCTACAACCAAATCTCAGTGAGAACTCTCCCCACTATCTATATAAATATCTCCCCGTCCCGATCATCATTTCATGTGTTATTTCTTCCAGTGATCCAATCTCTAGCTCCGGAACCAGCCCATCCTTGCCAGTCTCCGCTCTCCTCTAATAAACTATTTGTTACTACATCTCCTGGTCTCTTGAGTCATCTTGTATGTGGGTCAAATATCAAAATAGAGAAAAAACCATGACAAACTCTTTAAAAACATGAACGTTTAATTCCCCCGTGACTGGAGGAGTGAGAAGATCGATGCAGCCGCGCCTGCGCACGCATCGGTCCAGAGCGCCTCGCTGCGTCTTCTAAACTTTTTTCTTTCTTTCTGTTTTTTTCTTTGCGTCCTACTAAACTTCTGGGGTTGCCTGGGCAATATCTATGTACATAAACAGTGTTTATATATATAGATATGTATATAAACACTGTTTATATACATATCTATGTATATAAACTATGTATATAAACACTGTTTATATACATACCTGAGCCGGTGACCACCAACAGGGAATAAATCTACAACTATTAAACTTGCAGCTCTTCCCCTTGCTTTACAAACGTGATGTATTTTGCTTTATCTCCCCTATATGCCTCTCTTTTTTTTTACTTCAATTTTGTACATTATGTTTACTTTTGTTGTGTTCCGGTTCCCTCTGACTGTTAATTTTCAAATATATAATTAATTCTATGTAAAATAAATAAATAAAGACACCGGCACCACCATTGTTGTCAGCGTCAGCAGAAGACGTCTGGACGTCACGTGATCGTTCCTTTGATGACGTCAGGACGTCACGTGATCTCCATAGCCTTTATGACACCCGCGGTAGCTCGCTCAAGCACACGGAACAGTTCAGTCGCTGCTCAGAGAGTCTCGTAGCAAGATGCCTTTTTTACTCGCAGGCGTCCTTTTTGGAAACTATTTTACTGAAACTGTCAGAAAAACCTTAGATTATTTCTTCGAAAAGCAAGAAAACAAGGAATTTGATGAAGCTTTAGAAAGATTATTCCAGTCAGTTTCTGGCGACAATTTTACTATCAGACCTGAACCCAGAACCAACTCTGACAGAGAAACTAATCTATTTACTTCCCACGGTGAGGGGAGGACTTCTGAATGTCCAGGCAGAGAGACACCTTACAGCCATGGAAACAGAGATTTACAAGAAATCTCAGTCGCTTGTCCTGGGAGAGATGAATCTCAGATTTCAGAGCTACATTTCCCTGAGGAAATGGGAGGTTGCCTGTCTGAATCCCTAGCCAGCCCCACAGAAACACCGGATGCCCAGAAAAATGACCAACATTCACTTATTGACTCAGAAAGAGAATTCTCTTCTCTGCTGGACTACGGTGCATCAGGTAATGCCGGCTGTAAGACTGCAGAGGCGTCCGACCGTGAAAATAT
Source organism: Nothobranchius furzeri (assembly GCF_043380555.1). NCBI lineage: Eukaryota > Metazoa > Chordata > Actinopteri > Cyprinodontiformes > Nothobranchiidae > Nothobranchius > Nothobranchius furzeri. The sequence continues at coordinate 73,354,388 of NC_091748.1, forward strand.
CAGAAACGTAGAAGGAACAGTTGTCACTTTAACGGGATGTCTCTGGAAAGATGAATCCCAAGTTACAGATGAGAAATTTGCCAAGGCTCACGAGGAAATCAACCAACATGAGTCTGACGATTCACAAAACAGTTTTTTCTTTGATTCAGAGCCTGATGAGATATTTTCCTCTGATGGGAGTGCCAGTACAACTTCCCAGGAGGAATCAGGAACAGATGAAGAGAAATTCTTGTTAGTTTCAGAGAATGGCGCTGATAGTGTGCCTGTAACGTCTGAAACACACGACGCAAATTTGTCTGAAGCAGCAGATGTTCGTGAGTTGTTGCCGTTAGATGAAAGGAGAATTCAAGCTTTCCATTTTTCAAACTCAGATTTAGGACAAACTGAAGACGAGATACCAGCTTCACAAAAAAGTGATGGGAAAACGAATTTATTCGATCAAGAAGATGATTCTTTTCAGTCTTTGTCTTCTGAAGGAATTGCCTCTGAAACAAGAAACACGTTTCTGGCTTCACAGGAAATCTTTGATGGCAAATCTGTCTCTTATGAAGACGTCAACGTGGATTTGTCTGGTCAGAATCCTGACAATCTTGAGCTGTCTTTAGATAAAAGCGACCCTCAAGTTTTATTCCATTTAAAGGAAAATTTCAAGCTACTAGACGCAGAACTCGTAAATCTTGTGGATGGATTAGGTCAGGATGAAGCATCATTCGCTCCACACAGAATAGAAGATTACTGCTCCATCACTCCTGAAGACACTCAGGATCCGCTAGAGTCACAGGGACATTTAGGGGCCGCAGAAACTGAATATTTTGATTCAGAGGATGAATTTAGTGAGGAGGAAACATCAGCTTCAGCCGACGATGATGTTAAACCAAATATGTTTGAAAATGTATTATCTTCAGAGGAAATTGAAGCTGAATGTTTAGTTTCAGAGGATGAATTTAATGAGGATGAACTCAGTAAAGATGAAGATGCTTTGGATGAAGGAGATGTTGAAACAAATGTGTTTGATCTGGGTGACGAGACACTTCAGATCGGGCCTCTTGATAAGGACAGGACAGCGACTCAAAGGGCCCTAGCTTCACAAGAGAGTTCAGTTGAAGGAGAGTCGGTAGCTGCAGAGGACAATAAACCTTCTTACAAGCCTGCAGACAAAGACTTATGTGGATATGAACTCGATCTCTCTGTGCTGCAGAAGTCAGATGTTTTCACACCTGAGGATTGGCCCCTTGTAAAGATTTGTGAACAATTTAATGCTAACCTTTCATCTTCAGACGATGGTGATTTTGACTCTTCTAGCTCTTATTCTGAAAGTGACGATGACGATGATTTGTCACCCAGTTTAACAAAGCAGGATAAGACTGTCCTTCCCAGCATGTCCCTTAGTAAGACATCACCCAGTTTAACAAAGATTTGTGAACAATTTAATGCTAAACTTTCATCTTCACACAATGGTGATTTTGACTCTTCTAGCTCTTATTCTGAAAGTGACGATGACGATGATTTGTCACCCAGTTTAACAAAGCAGGATAAGACTGTCCTTCCCAGCATGTCCCTTAGTAAGACATCACCCAGTTTAACAAAGATTTGTGAACAATTTAATGCTAAACTTTCATCTTCACACAATGGTGATTTTGACTCTTCTAGCTCTTATTCTGAAAGTGACGATGACGATGATTTGTCACCCAGTTTAACAAAGCAGGATAAGAGTGTCCTTCCCAGCATGTCCCTTAGTAAGACATCACCCAGTTTAACAAAGATTTGTGAACAATTTAGTGCTAAACTTTCATCTTCACACGATGGTGATTTTGACTCTTCTAGCTCTTATTCTGAAAGTGACGATGACGATGATTTGTTACCCAGTTTAACAAAGCAGGATAAGACTGTCCTTCCCATGATTTCCCTTAGTAAGACATCACCCAGTTTAACAAAGCAGGATAAGACTGTCCTTCCCAGCATGTCCCTTAGTAAGACATCACCCAGTTTAACAAAGATTTGTGAACAATTTAATGCTAAACTTTCATCTTCACACGATGGTGATTTTGACTCTTCTAGCTCTTATTCTGAAAGTGACGATGACGATGATTTGTCTTCACAAAGGAGTGAAGATCAAAAATCTGTCACATCAGAGCATTTCCCGTTGTCCCAAAACAGCAACGGGAAATCGCTTAGATGGGCAGATAAATTTGGACTTCCCTTGTGTAAAAAGAAGTTATTTACAAAAAATGATGAAATTACCCTTTCCAGCATGTCACCCAGTAAAATCCCATCCAGTATTCTTAAGCAGGATAAGACTGCCCATCCCAGCATGTCCCTTAGTAAGACATCACCCAGTTTAACAAAGCAGGATGAAACTGCCCTTCCCATGATGTCCAGCTTTAAGACCCAATCTAGTATTTCTGAATCAATTCCACCAGAAAAAAGACACGCATTGGTCCCTTCTGGAATAAAAGTTAAACTGAAGCTGAAATGGCAGCAATTGAAGAACAGAATGAAGCTTAAATTTGAGTGACTTCTGAAAAAATTCTAACTTAGCCCGGTAATTATTTGAATGCTGAAAGTGTTCATTGTTAGTTTTTAGATAAATTAGAAAAGCATTTCCATCAAGGGTGACTATCTATCACGTCCCTTCCCTGGCACACAGCACCACCACGTGTACCCAATAATCTGTAAAAAAAAAAAATGCAACACAAGGATTATGTCACAGAAAATATTTGTCCGAATAATTTTTGTGTCTCTTTGTGCTGCATGGGGGGTTTTCTCTGGGAGCTCCAGTTCACCCCCCACCCCTAAATCCTGATAGATCTGCTCAGATATTTTACGAGGATAAAGCCCCTTGAGATGAAACATCTGGTTTTTGAGAGGGACCTCCTTAACATACAACAGAAAATTAGAAAACCAGTAGAACAGATGAGTATTTGAGAGAAATATATAAATAAACTTAGATAAATAATCAAGATAAAAAACTAGATAGATAAATAAAGTGATGATAAACTCAAAGGTTATCAAATAGTGGTCAGACAGGACTGGATTGTGTGGATCTGGCAAAAATCAAGCCAATGTTGTCTAGGACATATCTGGAGTCCGTCCTGCATGCATTTGTTTTTGTCACCGCTTGATTACTAAACTGTATTTTGCGCTGAGTCAGGCAGCATTGAAGCGGTTGCAGTTGGTTCAGAACTCGGCAGCTAGATTCCTGACAGGCTCGAACAAAACCAACATGCATTACTCCTGTCATGGCTTCCCTACACTGGTTCCCTGTGGACACCCAGGCAAAGTTTAAGGTTCGTCTTCCGCTCCCTCAACGGTGGTACCCCACCATATCGGACTGGGCTGCTTCAGATGCATGCCCCTATGCGCTCTCTTCGCTCAGCTAACCAAGATTTGCTCATCGTCACAAAAACAAGAGTGAAAGCAAGATGTGATGTGGCCTTTTCTGTCCTAGGTCCGAAACAATGGAGCAGGCTCCCACTTGTTGTCAAACAGTCCCCATCTCTGCAGGTCTTTGAGTCGTTTGAAGACTGACTTTTATCGCTTGGCTTTTATGTAATATGGATTTTTAGAATTTTAGTTTTTTATTGTATCTGTTTTGTTATTTTAGTTACTCTTTTATGCAGTTTTAATCTGTCTTGTAGTCTCTTTGCTCTTTTGTTGTTTTGATGTTATGTTCAGCACCTTGGGCTTCTGTAAAGGCAGTGGAAGGTGCTATACAAATAAGATTTGATTGATTGAAATATTATTTCCTCACACTCTCTGCCATAAGTCAGCACGAATGTATGATGGCAGGAGTGGGTGAAGCTGTATTCTTTGAGTAAAACCAATAGTGTCTAAGGCCCAGTCTCAATACTGGGGGGGGGGGGCGTCGACATGGTCGGGACATAGAAGGGGGTGCGCGGCTAAATAAGTTTGGGAACCACTGGTCTAGAGTGTATTCCTTGGTGTGTGTGGGGCCAGAAACATGCCGGGTAAAACTGAAGGAGTCCATAAGGCTGGAGAAATTCATGGCAAAGTGACCAGAGGGATCATCAACGTGGATGTTAAAGTCACCAACAATCACCAGTCTGGACAGCTTCACAGTGGAGGATAGAAAGTCACTAAACTCCTGAAGGAAAGAACTGTTTGGACCAAGTGGACGATAAACCACAGCACAGTAGAACGGGTCCTTACGCCCGACTTTAATCAGCTGCAGTCCAAAAGAAGCAAAGTGACCAGAGGTTGTAGAGCTACATGGAAATCTCCCCCTGAGCCTGAGAACAGTGGACTCAGTGGTCTCCTTTAAAAAGCAGCTGAAAACTCACTTGTTCAAGCTGGTTTTTGGTGTGACCTTCATCACCCTCTCCTTATTCTGCTCTCCCTACCTAATCCACTTTCCGCAGTATCCACTGATTTCCCTCTTTCCAATTCACTCTCTCTCTTTCTTTACATTTTTTAGTCACAATTGTCTATTTTTGCTCATTTAAACATATTTTTAGTCATTTTCTAAATTTTTTTATAGTTAAAATTTTTTGTTTTTGCGAAGCGCCTCGTGATTTTTATCTTGAGAGGCGCCATAAAAAGATCTTTTCTTCTTCTACTACTTCTTCTTCAGTCCTGGTTGTGTTCTTAGTGTATTCGTGTTGGATGTTTATCATAGAATCATTTGGACAAAGGGCAAGATGTGGTATTGATTTCACATAGAGATACTTGAATCCTGTTTGTGCATATCTGACAAGGAGGGAGGGTGGGTAGATAGATAATTCCTTGCAGGAAACTGTTTCATTATAGCAGCAACACAGAAGACAAGTATGAATGTGTATATACATAAATTTAAAACACCCTCAAAAGAGTGAACAGTGCTGCTATGGCATGTCACATTTTCCATTCATGTTGGGTGTGCAGTGCCTCCTATCTGGAAAGGACGGTATGGAATGTAGAAACTGTATTCTTACTAAGAGGAACTCTCATAAACAAGGTCTAGTTTTTACAAGTAAAAAACTGTTAAGCTTAGATAGCTAAAATGAAAACATGAGTGGGAAATGTGACGTAATTTGTCCTTGGAAGAATTACATTTAGCTATATCTGAAATGTTCTTTGTGGATAGTAAAAATCTGGAATATTTTTATAGGGGAAAAATTATTTATAGATCTGGAATAAAGTTGGCCTAATCAGATTTCAGATTTATTGGCCAAGTAAAATTACTTTTACAAGGATTTAGCTTCGGTAGATGTTCGCTGTCTAAAACATACAACAACTACAATAAATGAGAATAAAAATGCATAAATACACATAAGAACATGTAAACCCACACACATGTACATTTACACACACACACATATACATATATGCATACACATACACATACACTGTAACCATAGACTGTAAATACTGTAACAGACGCCGTCTGTTTTGTGGCCACTAGGTGGCCTCATCGTCACTCCCTGCTCTCCTGGCCCTACCTGAGCCAGGTGCAGCTAATTTCAATCAGAAAGCTTCCCTGTTAAAAGCCAGCTCTGTGACTTTCGAGGAGGGAAGCTTTGAAGAGGTCTGGAGTGTGTGCTCCTCTTTTCCCTCCTAGAAACTAGACGTTAAAGTCTTGTTTGTTACCTGTGTGGTATTGAGTGACATCTTCCTCGTAATTTAGAGCTGGTTTTGTGTTGATTAGAAAAATACTCGTTAAAGAGTTCAGCTCACCCTTTTGGTGGAGCTTTTTGTGTTCATCCCATTCCCTCTTTTTTCCCGGTTTAGTCCCGGCGTTTTGTGTTTTTTGATATTATTGTTATTTACCCCAATTGTGGATGACCTTTGTGTTTTGTGACATTTCTGTTTTTCCTGCATAAAGCAGTGATTTTTAGTTTAATAAACTCCTTTAAGAGAGTGAAACTTGGTTTGGTTTGGTCTCAACCACATTTCTTTACGCTCCCTAAACACCATCATCTCCTAGATGAGCTGGGGGCCGTAACACACACACTCATATCCACAAGCAGACTAAGTATAAAAAAGTATAATAAAAGGATGATATAATAATCTTCAGATTAAGCAGAGAAATGGCTGAAGGAAATAAACTGTTCTTGTGTCTATATATATATATACATATGTATATATGTGTGTGTGTAAATGTACATGTGTGTGGGTATACATGTGCTTATGTGTTTTTTATGTATTTTTATTCTCATTTATTGTAGTTGTTGTATGTTTTAGAGAGCGAACATCTACCGAAGCTAAATTCCTTGTAAATGTAATTTTACTTGGCCAATAAATCTGAAATCTGAATCTGAAGTCTGGTAGTTTTTGTGTACAGTGATCTATAGCGTCTGCCAGATGGGAGGAGATGGAAGAGAGTAGATGCAGGATGTGTGGCATCTTGGACAATATTCACTGCCTTTTTCCTGGTCCTGCTGATGTACAGTTCCTGGACAGAGGGCAGTTGGGCACTTATGATTTTTCCTGCTGTTTTAATAATACGCTGTAGTCTGCATTTTTCCATTTTTGTGGATGACCCAAACCAGACAGTGATGGATGAGTTATAGAAGTTAAAAAGGCTTGCCACAGTAACAGAAAAACGTGCATGACCACCAGACTAAGATAATGATAAATAACGTAGCAGTAATTTACTCTGTAGACCTACGCTTGTATGTCACCTTTCAGAGAGTCAGTCGAGTGCAAAGCGTTTTAATTTGCAGGCTCATTCACCCATTCACATACAGCAGCTCCCCTGGGCACGCAGCAGCTTCTTTACCAACATAACCCCCTAATTCTTTAAAGTGCCACCGATTACATTAAAGTGTCACCCCAACAGCAGGAATGTGGATCGTTATGTTGATCTTGGCCCTCTTTCTACATACTCAAAACCAGTTGTTACCAGTTTGGGGGTGAAACTTGATGTAGGACTTAAATTTGATGCTCACATCAATTCTGTGATCCGGTCCAGTTTCTTTCACCTGAGACGCCTTGCTAAAATCAAGCATATGCTGTCGAGAGCCCACCTGGAGCGGGTACTGCATGCCTTTGTTATTTCTCGGCTTGATTACTGCAACTCTCTCTACGCAGGGTTGTGTCAGTCAACACTGTGTCGCCTACAGGTTGTGCAGAACAGCGCTGCCAGGTTCCTGACTGGGACCAGGAAACGGGACCACATCAGTCCAGTTCTGGCTTCGCTGCACTGGCTTCCGATTTGCTATCGCTCACAATTCAAAATCCTCTTCTTTGTTTACAATTTCTTCCAGGGTGGTGCTCCCCCCTATCTGGCCACTCTCCTGAACAAACATTCCCTATCACGCGCTCTGCACTCCTCTGATCAAGGCCTGCTCGCTGTCCCTCGGTCTAGGTGTCGTACCCGTGGGGACCGGGCTTTCTCAGTCCTAGCACCGTTACTCTGGAACCAGTTGCCACCCTCAGTTAGGCTGTCCCCTTCTCTGCCAGTCTTTAAGAATCACCTAAAAACACACCTCCTACGCTTGGCGTTTCCAGAACATGTTTGATTTTGGCCCTCTTTTATGTTGAATCCATTCCACAGTTTTCATTTGTACACTCAATCCATCCACTCAATCCAAATGTGTTTCACACATTTGTCCTTTACCGGACTGTTTCATCTATCTTGTAATTTCCATTTTGTACTTTGTACTTTGTATTTTGTAATTTGAGTTTCTTTTATTGTTGATTTATTCAATATATTTACTTAACTGTACCATGTTCAGCGCTTTGGGCTTCCTGACAGGGTTGCGGAAGGCGCTTTATAAATAAAGCTTTGATTGATTGATTGATTGATTGATTAAGCACGGACGACCGAATATAAAATCGTAATCAATTTCCCTCTGGGATTAATAAAGTATTTTTGAATTTGAATTGTGTATCGTTTTTATGCTTTTATAAAAGTTAGAATAGTGAATTTCTGATCAGAACGAAACACAAAACTGCCGTGACCCGGATTCGAACCGGGGTTGCTGCGGCCACAACGCAGAGTACTAACCACTATACGATCACGGCGAGCTATCGTGTCCGGCGGGTGCCAATCGCGTAAAAAGAAATATTTCAAATAACAAATTTTGTACACGTAAACGATGGAATGGGAACTTGTTCAGGGTGTACCCCGCCTGTTTGCTCCAAAACGGCTAGAGAGGGGCAGGTACCCGGGCAAAGAAAATGTAAGGATGTTTTATTTGTTATTTAAACGGCGTGTGCCTACATTTAATTAGACAACAGCCTTTGCCACCGCATAAAAGGCAACGTGCTTACTGAGAATGCCGTAAAAAAACTCGAGACGCAACTCGTCTCCAGATAACTGGGAACTAATTTCAGGTAAATACAAGAAGTCAAACCAGTTTGCGATTAATATAAACAGACTTTTCAGGCAAACTACAGAGTACGAAAAACAGGCTTCTGAATAGCGTTTGACGCAGCAGTAGGCGTAGTTCCTGTCCGTTTAAAAATCTAGTCGAATCCTGATTGGTTGAAAGTTGTGTATTCTTCTTGACTGAACGCATCCTCTTTATTCATTGGGCGTGACGCAACCGCCACTCGTTTGTAATTGGCTGAATCTTTTCGACTTCTTTTTCAAATCGCGCAGCGTTTGCCAGTGCGTCGTAACGCTTACTACTAGTTCGCTAGTTTCAGTACGAAACTATTACTTTGATTATTTCGCTTGAAATGTGGAATTTCGTGAGTTTGCCCTTGTTTTAAGTAACGCTTTAAAATGGCCGAAGCGGGAACGCAACGAGGAGTCCTGGATTTCAGCCCGGTGAGGAAAAACAACACCGCTAACAAGGAAAACGACCATCCAGTTCTGAGCTTGATACAGTTCTCAAAGCCTCCTTTTGTGACATTTGGCACAGTAAAGTTAGGCACCTCTAAATCTGTTGTTTTACGGATTGAAAATCCCATCGAGGATGTCGAGGCGGAGGTTACTGTTAACAAGATCCCTTCGAGTAAAGGCTTTTCTGTGGAGCACAACACGTTCACGATTCAGGTGCGTTTGGTTTGGACACACGTGGGTTAAAACGTGTCCGTTCTCGTTTCTTACGGTCTTTTTGTGTTTGCAGCCGGAGAGCTCGTTCACTTTAACCATAACCTGGACCCCAGCAGAAGAAGGTGGGTTCAGGGAGCTCCTCATCTTCAGTGCTAATGGAGTCCTGAAGCACCAGGCCGTCCTGCTGGGAAGAGCAGAAGCTCCAAAAAAGAACAAGGTAACTACTCTGACTGCTGCTGTAGGGGGATTAAATCCCAGTTTTACTGTTAAAGATAAACACGGGTGCATGTTATGGATTGTGTTTTGAATTCATGCAGAATTTTCCAAAACGTCTCTACCTCATCAAAACACCCAGAAAGGAACTCCTTTAACATACTGTAAAAAAATGTATTTCATTTCTTTTTTGTTAGGAGTAGAAATGCACCGATTCTAGTTTTCAAGGCCGATACTGGTTTTAATTTGTGTACAGCTCTGACCTGCGGATTCCCATTCATTGCAATAAATCTATTTATTACCAAAAACAAAATTGTAAACTTATGATTCACTCACCGGTTCATGAACAATGTTGCTTTCATGCACCCCGAAACAAAATACCCATTTTAAGCTCTACTATTTTAATCATCAGCCGATTTTTTTAGTTAATATCATAACAGGTGCCTCAACTTGTTGGAAATGCTCCATTATATGTGGTATTATTAATCATTTTTTATAACAAGTATAATTCCACAATTTTTATGGGTTTTGCTGACGCATCAAAGGCTTTTGATTGTGTAAACTATGAAAAGTTAATTAGGATTTTGTCCTATTGGTACACTCACCAGTCTATGTTAAATGGGGTACTTGTACGGTAACAATTGTATGTCTCTTTGGATAAAAACGCCTGCCAAATAAATAAACATACTTGTGTGTCCTCTCCTTTTAAGGTTTGTAATGGAGTTAGACAAGGAAGTATTCTGTCTCCTCTTTTTAATGTTTCAATGGACGATTTGTCAAAGTGGCTTAGTGACTGTAGAACTGGATGTGTGCTTGGTGGGACAATAATAAACCACTTAATGTATGCAGATGATTTGATGATCCTCTGTCCATACATGCAAGTCCATAGCTGGCTTTCAGCAGCTGTTGAAGGTCTGCTCTCAGTACGGCTCAGAGTTTGACATCAACTTTAATGTCAGAAAGAGCAATCTTTTAATTGTGAGCGGTAAGAAGGACCGCAAGCTGGAATTTCCAGTCTTCTTTATGTCAGGTGTTCTTGAACGCACCGTGATTAAATATCTGGGACACCATATATCTGCTGGTTTGACGGATGATGTGGACATCTAGCGACAGTGCCGCCTACTGTATGCACAGGCTAACACTCAGATGCGTAAGTTTGGAATGTGCTCTGTACCTGTTAAAACTGAACCGTTTAAAGCGTATTGTACTCCAATGTACACTACCCGTCTGTGGAGGCGTCGTCATCGTCTTCCTCCGCTTATCCGGGTCGCGGGGGCTGCATCCCAACTAGGGAGCTTGTCAAGTCCCGCACTGTTTTGTGCTTCCTCACTTGAGAGGGATAAACATCCACCCAGAGTTTAGAAACTGGAGTTCACTCCGAGACCGAAACAATGCTTCACTTTTTGCTTTTGCAGGGTAAGGTTTAGTTTAGTGCTTGAAACCATTTATAACGGAGTAAGATTAACTATTTATGAGAAAATGGAGTGAAATAGTTTATGAAACCTATCTCATGTAGTTGGCGTAGAGAAATCTTGAATATTTGTCTTGGAAGTACTTAAAAAGGATTTAAAAGTCATTGAAATGCCAACAAGTTAATAAGAACTTTAGTAAAAGAACTACTTTAAAAACTTGATTGTTTTTGTTTTTTAGAAGAGCTTGTGGGATTCAATCAAGAACAAAAGAAAAGGGGACCAACGCCAAACGCAAAAGAAAACTGTGCCGCCGCTGAAGATGGTGGCCAGTAAAACCTTCCAAGTCTCCAGAAACCCGCAGTACAAACGAGGGAAGCCACGCCCCCCGCTCGCCTCGCTCGAGCTGTCCCAATCGAAGCACGGCTCAGGTGGCCATCACTGGTCCATTACTGGTGACCATTACTACTCCGAACCAGGAGAACAGAAGTGTTTAGGTTCCCTACAGTCAGCGGCAGATCAGGAGAGACGTCATGACGTTCACAACAACTCCCCTGTTGTCCTGCTTGTCCCGGCTGCAAAACTCATGGATTCTGGCGGCGTGTCCAACAGTCTGAAACCTAAAAACAAAGAACTCACACAATTGTTTAACAAGACTCTCTCTCCCATTGGGACACCAGATATGTTAAAGAGGCTAATGCCTCACATTCAGTCAGATGCTTCTGTGAACGTCTCCGGCGACCACACCGCCCCATCTTTAAAAGATGCTCTGGATCTCATCGGCTCTGATCTGATTCTTCACACGAGTCCCAGAGACACGAGTTCAGGCTGCGAGTTCTCCGACTCTCTGGAGTACAAGAGTGGAAAACCGGACTGCAGGTCGGATAAAAGTTCCTCGTCTGGGCAGCCCAGGCTCACCTTCTTTGTAAGTAAGAAGGCTGTTTCAGAAGACGTTAACGTTGGGGAGAAGGTGAAAAAGCCACCTTTTACGTCTGCTACCGTAACTAAAGGCAAAGCGCCAGCAGAGGTCGGCAGTCCAGGAGGGAGGAGAACAAAAAAGTCGCGTCGACGGCTCTTGGAAAAGACAACGGAGTTCTCTGACAGCAGCAGCAGTCAATCGGACTCTTGCTCAGACACCCCAAGCCTTCCTGTCATCGACACGGGCGCGGGATCCACGCTGGGTGAAGACGGACATCAGCTCCCAGAGTTTATGTCCTCTAGCCCCAAGTCGAAGCCTCACTGCTCACCTGCACCCATCACCTTCCCCATCTCCTCCCCTCTGCACCCGGCTCCTTCCAGCTTCTCTTTTTCGGTCACCTCTCCGCCTCCTTCAGTTCACGCCCCGACTACTTTCACCATCACCTCCTCACCACCGGCGGCCTCCTCGTCCACAGAGTCTGTGCAGGCCCCCACCAGTTTAGCACCAGTTTCTGCTGAGGACGACCCGTTTCCTGTTCAGCTGGAAGGTAAAAGCAAGAAGAGGAAGAGCGGGGAGGATCTGAACGGTGGGAGTGAGGACGCTGGGGAATCCAAACATGTGAAAAGGAGCCGAGGCGTGGCTGCGAAAACCGATTCCCTCAGATCAGCCCAGGAGAGGAGGGGCGTGTCGCAGAGAGCTGCAAGTGAGTTCATTCATTAGCTTCATTTAAGTCGTAAATGTTTGGCACGTTTCCATTCGAATGGTCGAATCCGTACATATTTCTGCTGATTTGCTCATGTACCAAATGACGATCTTGAATTTACTTTCTTCCCAGGATCGGTACACGCGGTGACATCATCATCTCTGAGGAAGACGAAGCCCGCAGTGGCCGTCCAGGCCAAACGGCCAAACTCCAGAGTCCTCTCACAAGGTAACGCCGTGCTGGTTTTTATGGATGCTCAGATTTACCCCCAAATTCCACTACCTCCGCTCCGACACGAACGCCGGAGCAAAATCGGTCCCGTTGTAGTCAATCAGAGCAATTCCACTACTGCGGCCGTGTTCTGGCAGTGCGCCGCCCTCTGTTCCGGCATCCGGCAAAAATAGAATCGATCCTATTTTCGCCGGACGCCGGAGCACCTCCGCAGTAAAAGGACAGAAATCACAACCGCCCAACAGGAAAAGGAGCAAGCACAACTTCCGTTTTTCACAATAAATCGATAAACAAAAGGCGTTTTTTGTTTCAAATGCACAGGTTTAACAACTTTTAACAACTATCAATGGCGGCTGAAGTTTAAATGCACAAAAGTAAGCCATAAATACAGTTTCTACTATCAAAGTAGTCACACTTTGTTGATCCAAACACTGCTAATCTCTCAACACAATGATGGGCGGATTAAACAGTTCATTTCGATGCTTCTCCCACACAACGGGTGTTTGGATCTAACTTCCGCGTTTATTGCTCGGACTGTATCGCAAGATCTCGAAAATCCCGCGCATGCTTGTTTGCCCCCCTCAGGTCTCCGCACCGGAGCGGAGCCGTTGTAGAGCAGGTACCAAGAAAAACTGAGTTCGGAAGCGAGCGGCTGCGGAAGGCGGGCGGAGCGGAGGTAGTGGAATTTGGGGGTTACTGACACGCTTTTACTCAAGGTCTCTAACTGGTTTTGATTCCACTCTCAGGTGCTTCATCTGTGAAGAGATGTGGCTCTGAATCTGTGACGAAGGCCAAAGTGGTCGCGGTCGCTCAGTCGAAGCTGACCTTTGTTAAACCTCCACAAACGGGTACTTCATACGACTTTTAAGCCAGCCTGGATGTTCAGCTTCAGTTCTTCAAGGTCATTTATTTCCCGCTTCTGCCTTTCCCCCCCCCCGTTTTAGCTCTACCGAGACACCCTATGCCGTTTGCTGCCAAGAACATGTTCTACGATGAGCGGTGGATCGAGAAGCAGGAGAGAGGGTTCGCCTGGTGGATCAACTACGTCCTGACCCCGGACGACTTTAAAGTCAATACAGAAGTCGCTAAAGGTAGCACGAGCCCGGCGGACTGCTCGCTTTAGCTTGAGCTTTACAGACAAATGAACGTCTTGTGTGTTTCATAGTGAGCGCCGTGTCTCTCGCCATGGGCATCGACGATAAGTTCAGCGCGCCCAAAGCTCCAACCAAAGAGGAGATGTCGTTCAGCACCTACACGGCCAAGCACAAGCTGAACCGCCTCCGTCGGTCCGCCTGCCAGTTGTTCACATCTGAGGTCATGGTCAAGGCCATTCAGAGGCTTGAACTGGAGGTGGAGGCCCGACGGCTGCTGGTTCGGAAAGATCGACACCTGTGGAAGGACATAGGTAAAGGTCCTGCTGTCAGCTTCAGAACTTGGATTACTTTATGGGGAAGTTGACATTTTCTGGATGTAATTGTCAGGCGAACGCAAAAAAGTCCTCAACTGGCTCCTGTCGTACAATCCACTGTGGCTACGGATCGGCCTGGAGGTATTTCAAGCGTCTCCTTCCACTTTTAGTTTCTTTGAGTGTTTTTTTTCCTGGACCTGTCCAGTCTCAGCTTTTGCTCATCCTCAGACCGTTTTTGGGGAGCTGATCTCGCTGGAGAGCAACAGCGACATCCTCGGCCTGGCGATGTTCATCCTCCAGCGGCTGCTGTGGAACCCAGACATCGCCGCTGAGTTCCGACACCCCCGAGTGCCTCACCTGTACAAAGACGGTAATTTAGGAGGCTCGTCAGAGCTGCACAACAGCTGCAGGAGAATTCTCAGCTGCTCTTTATGTGTATCCTAACCCCTACCGCACACTGGAGGCATCAACAGCAGTGGAAACGTTTACTCGTGACAATCGCTGCTAGGGCCGCAACTAACGGCTGTTTTAATAGTCGACTAGTCACCGACTATTGCAACGATTAGTCGACTAATCGGATAATTATTACATTTTTCTTAAATTTAGGATGAGATTGCTTTAAAGGGGCATTATGGAAGTTTGACAGCCAAAACATGTATAGAAATAATAAATGTCTTCTTCATACATTCTCCTGCAATGCCCTGGTCCTGTAGAATGAGCCCTGGCATTTTTACTGTGATTGCCTGTTTTTCTGTAAAATCACAGAAAAAGAGAGATGCTCGGGTCGAGCAGGCTGCTTCATGCTCGTTCACGCTCAGGCATAACCGGTAGCATTTGCTATCAGTAGCTTTAGCAGCAGAGAGAGAGGCAATGCCAACTCAGCGACTTTGCCGCTGTTCCTAACGCCTAGTGATGAACCTAGCTACATTTCTGAGGACCCTTAGCTACTTTCTGTAGAACTTTCTTCTAGATATTTCCTGCAAATTAGCAATAAAATAGCCATTTTCGCTCCGAACCGTTCTTTGAACGTTGTTTCAGCTGTCATCAAGGATATAAATGTTACAGATACAGAAGACGTCACTGGTTTTATTTTTTTACATTAACGGGATATTTTTTTACAGTAAGATGCCTAAATTTTTATTTGAGACTCGCCGAACGGCATTGGATTCACAGATAAAAAAGATGTGGGTTCAACATTCATTTTGGAACAATTTTTCAAGCAAGGGAAGGGAATGATCTGAGCATGCAGGAGGACTGACCCATCATAAACCTTTGTCGGCTGTGCTGAAGAGAAAGGTACAGAACCAAATTATTTAATTAATTAGCTGCGCGTTCTCCTGTCCTCTGTCCTCCGGGCCACACACACACACACACACACACACGGGACTGTCTCAGCTGTTTTCGTTAAGGAGTGTGCACGTACAGCATGCGCGCCTCGTGCACGAGCCTGCTATTGAAGCTGCTGTTACGCTTTTGGCCTGAGGGGGCAATCGCGAGCATAAAAATTCAAAACTCCGTAAAGTCCCTTTAATTGTGTGAAAAATGATAATAAACACAAGAAAGATGGGTACTTCAATGGAAAATGCATATTTTATTGAACTTTGCTGCTGATAGGCCAATTCACTCACTCACTCACTCACTCAGCCTTTATTTATACAGCACCTTACAGGCATGAGCATGCCACCAAGGTGCTGTACAACAATAGAATAAAACATATAGCGCCACAGACATAATTAAAACCATAAATAAGAATTACAGAATATAAAACATTAACAATTGCTAACCCACAGAATTAAAAGCCAGATCATAAAAGTAGGTTTTCAGACTCATTTTAAAAACTGCTACCGATAGAGAGCCCCTAATGGTTAGGGGCAGTGCGTTCCACAGTTCCGGACCTGCAACAGAGAACGCCCTGTTCCCTCTCAACTTCAACCTGGCCTTAGGAGCCACAAGCAGCAGCTGGTTCTCAGAGCGGAGTGACCGGGCCGTAACATATGGCTGCAGCAACTCCGTCAAATAGGCTGGAGCCACACCACTCAGCGCCTTAAACACCATTAAAAGTAGTTTCAAACGAATTCTAAAGTCAACAGGCAACCAGTGGAGAGCAGCCAAAAATGGTGTCACGTGTTCATGCTTCCTTTTGTTGTCCAAGAATCTTGCTGCAGCCGGTTTAGTCCCCTTACTTACACCAAATGAAACGGAATTGCAGTAGTCGAGTCGTGGGGTCATAAAAGCATGAACAACAGTCTCAAGGTCATGTCTAGATAGAAACGGCTCTACTTTAGCCAAACGTCTTAAATGATAAAATGAAGAGGATACTACCGTACCCACATGAGCATCCATGCAGAATGCACCGTCCATCTTCACGCCAAGGTTGACTGCTGAAACGCCCAAATATGAGCTCAGTTCACCGCAGTCTACGGTAAATAAAAATGCCCGATCTAACACCGATTAGGCACAGTGCTCAGTCAGTACAGACATAAATGAATAAATAAAGTTAAAATACTTTTGTCAGGCACAGTCGGGGATAACATTAAATCTCTTTTTTTAAAAGCGAAAATACATAAAAAAAGTACATCCAAAACAAAACGTGTTGGCTTTCGTGTTATTTAAATCTTACCGAGGTGAGTCAGACCCTGTTTAATTCTACTGTCCGACGTGCTTTCATGCATCAGCGAGGTGCTGCCGTGATACGCGAGCACTGCTTTGCAAATAATGCAGGTAAACTTTCTATTCGCCGAGTCCAGACTAGAATGCTCCCAAACTTTAGATGCTTTGGTACGCGTAGCTGCGGCGTTGGACGCCGCCATTTCTGTTAGTTGGCGCTCAGCACAGCAGAGAAGCTATTGCGCGTGTGCGACTCTCGGCAGAGATTGTAATGAAGCGAGATGCCTCACTCGGTCGGAAAAAAACAAGTCTGGCGACAACGTCGACAACTCCATTGTCGATATTTGTCGACGAATCGTTGCAGCCCTAATCGCTGCACTCCAGCTCACACCAGGAGAGTCTCGGTCACGAAGTGGCTTCTCCGCTGTGCTCCTCGCTCGACTCGCGAGATCACAAAATCCCTCGAGTTTATGCCGTCCGCCATTACACCAAAAAGAAGGAAATCCCCTTTGATGTCATATATGATGATGCTCCTCTCCACTGCCAGGATTAAAGCAGTGAAAAACACACCGCTGCACCTCTGGAACGATGCTGGGACTAAATAAGCCGTTAGGTCACGTGCAGTGACATAATCTATGCAGCTATGAAATTGCACCGTTGCAATAGACTTTTATTTTGAAAATTACTGAGGGTTTTACACGGAAACTGTGTGTGATTTACTGTCTAGCCCTATGCTGACTGTGGACATTGTCATGTCCCAGACGCGGCTCACGGCAAAAATAGAACCCGGTCCTAGGGATGCAACAATACCACTTTTGTCCAAACCGATATGATACTGATACTTGGATCTAAGTACTCGCCGATTACCGATACCGATACTTCTACCACACAAAAAAATGCAATGATTTGGAATACAGATTTTATTTTCTTCTCTGCTTTCAGCAGGAAAAGACTGTGAGGTAGATAAAAAGTAAAATATATGAATGGAAATCATCACAAAACTAAAATATTAGGTGAACAGAAATGACAAGTTACAGTGAAGCCATTTTCAAGCAACTGCATTGGTATCGGTTCCTGGTACCGGTTTATTTTTACCGATACCGATACTGGTATTGGTATCGTATCGGTGCCAATACCAGACCACACACACACACACACACCTAGACTCTAGTGGATTCTATTTGAAGCTGGGACGTTCCGCTGCCATTCTACGCCGCTGATGCTTCCAGTGTGAAGTAGGCTTTGGTCTTTTAACGGTTTGTTGTTTTAGAAAAGTAGTTTTGTTCCAATTTTTCAGTTCTCTTTAAAGTGACTTTTTATACTCAAACTTTGAAGTAGAAGTCCATGTTCGCCACACTCGCTGTTTCCCCGTTAGGCCACGAGGAGGCGCTGTCTCGCTTCACCCTGAAGAAGCTGCTGCTGCTGGTCTGTTTCCTGGACAGAGCTAAAGAATCCCGTCTGATCGAACACGATCCTTGTCTGTTCTGTCTGGATGCGGAGTTCAAGGTGGGTCACGTCTTCTGGGAATCGTTTTACATCCATAAAAGTCCAAAAAAAACCACACATTCACTCTGAATTATTACAGGTGTAAGGGTTTAAGGAGAGAAATGCATTTTTATTTAGTTAAACAGGGTTTGTGTGGGTGAAAAAGTCTAATTATCACCGTTTATTCCTTGTTTGAACCCTTTAGACCGTAACTGGGTTTGAGTCATTCTTATCAAATTAAGATAAACACAAAAAAATCTGTGCATGATTTTTATGTTTGTTACACCCTCTTGCAGGCTAGGAGATCTGGAAAAGGTAACACAAAGAAAACAGATCTACACCCTAAAAATAACAAATGTAAGGCGTAGCTTCTGTTTGGAGAAAGGGTTTATTAACCAAGAACGCCCCCTACCCCCCTACAAAAGGTAGAGGCCAGCCACAAACACAAACAGGTTCTCAACTAGGATCTTAACTAAAGGAGGTTGCTCTAAAACACAACGTATTTTAATCTATGAATTAGTGAGTCCTACCTTAAGTGGAGGAGTTTAGGTATCTTGGGTGAGGGTAGGAGGGATCGGGAGATCGACAGGCGGATTGGTTCGGCGTCTGCAGTGATGTGGACGCTGAGCCAGAAAGCCAGGCTCTCGATTTACCGCTCGATCTACGTCCCAATCCTCACCTATGGTCATGAGCTTTGGGTAATGACCGAAAGAACGAGATCGCGGATACAAGCGGCCGAAATGAGTTTCCTCCGTAGGGTGGCCGGGTTCAGCCTTAGAGATAGGGTGAGAAGCTCAGACATTCAGGAGGGACTCGGAGTAGAACCGCTGCTCCTCCGGATCAAAAGGAGTCAGTTGAGGTGGTTTGGGCATCTGGTCAGGATGCCTCCTGGACGCCTCCCTGGGGAGGTGTTTCGGGTATGTCCTGCTGGCAGGAGGCCCCCGGGTCGACCCAGGACACGTTATAGAGGTTACATCTCCAATCTGGTCCGGGAACGCCTTGGGGTCCTGCCGGAGGAGCTGGTGGAGGTGGCCGGGGAGAGGACGGTCTGGAGCTCCCTAGTTGGGATGCTGCCCCCGCGACCTGGACCCGGATAAGCGGAGGAAGACGACTACGACAAAGTAGTGAGTAGCACGTGAGGAGGTCATAGAATATAAAAGCTAGACAAAAAGGGAGCCAACAGGAGGTAACCTCCTACAGCCAAAGCTGAAAATGCTTATAAAGATGCCTAACAACACGGAGAGACACTTAAAGAGCTTTAACGCTCACTTTAGCTTAACGCTAACTCAAAGGGAATTTAACCCGTGACCAAAGTCTTGTAAGGACGAAAAGGGCTCCCTGCAGCTAATGGAGAGCACCAGACAGCATCTGACACCCTCCTCGAATGGGTGACAACCACCAGTCTGTAAGGGCCGCTCATCCAGCTGGGCCGGTTAGGATCCACAGCGTGTCGCTCTCCATGGTGCTGAAGAACGCTGAGCATGGCTGGATCGCAGCTCTCCAGGGTGCTGGTCCTTATTTAGGAAGAAATGGAAACCTGAAGAGACCACGGGGCAGCGGGACCTCCTCAGGATGGGACAGCCAGACCCAGGGCTCGTAACAATGTTTTGCTGGGTTGCTTTTTTGAAAAGCGCATCAAATATCAGAGTAACTAAAAAAATACTACAGTGGCTTTTTTTTTTACCTTAAAAAAGTTGATCAGAAAATAATTCACTTTTTAGTGAATAATTCAAAGACAAAAACATTCTAAGAAGAATGGTGAAAGCACAAGGATTCACCTGAATTTGTTTAAATCATAGGCTAAAATACTAATGTACACCCCCAACTTATTCTAAGAAAAATAAAATTATTCCAATATTTGTATTTTCTAACTATTTAGTAGGACAGACCCAGCTCGATGGTTCTCTATAATCCGAATGTTTTTAGGACGTTGGGTCGTGTTTCACACGTTCAACTCGAGATGGAGACTCATCTAGCCGTTTCTTCTCTTGCAGGCCACCAAAGACCTGCTGCTGGCCTTCTCCAGGGACTTTCTGAGTGGAGAGGGGATTCTCCCCCGACACCTCTCCTACCTCGGGTTACCAGTGTCCCACGTTCAGACGCCCCTCAACGAGTTCAGCTTCGCTGTGAACAACCTGGCGGTCGACTTGAAATGCGGCATTCGTTTAGTGTGGGTAGACTAGATCCTCTGATCCTTGTTTTTGCTTTGGTCTTCTGGTGGCAGACTGTAGCGTTCCTTCAGCTCAAAGGGATTCAGGCTCTTCAATGAAGCCTTCTCAGGGGGTTAAAGGGGAAACGGGGGTCAGAGTGACTCAAAACCTCATTAAGTTAATAGTAAAGATCGTAGACTGCTTTCGTGTCGGATTAAATATGAGAATAGAAACCTGAAACCCAAACTAAGCAAATCTGCAGATTTCCTTTTTTTGTGGCGTTTCTTCCAGTCGTGTGATGGAGCTCCTCGTTCAGGACTGGAGTTTGTCGGCAAAGCTTCGTCTGCCAGCCATCAGCCGCCTGCAGAAGGTGCACAACGTCGACCTGGCTCTACAAGTTCTTACACGCAAAGGGATAGACCTGAAGGACGAGCATGGTGACGCTTTCAGCCTTGGATTCCTGACAAGCTAGTAATGTGGACCATCTTATTTAAAACGGTGTGTTTTTGTTTTTAGGCGCCGTCATTGAGTCCAGAGATATTGTGGACGGACACAGAGAAAAAACTCTGAGCCTCTTGTGGAAAATCCTCTTTTCATTTCACGTACGTATCCTGTGTTTGTTTATTTATTTATTTTCTAGCCACCGTTGCGGTGAAACAGTGAACAAATGAATCGTATTTTCTTCCAACGGCGTGTGAAGGTGGAGGTTATTCTGGATGAGGATCAGCTGAGAGAGGAGATCTGCTTCCTGAGGAGGACCCTGAGGACCAAGCGGAGGCTGGCGTCTGCGAGGGCCGATCGGGGCTTTCAGCCGAGTCCTGAAACGACCCCGGCGCCGTACCAACACACGAGCACCAAGGTCGCTCTGCTGATGGACTGGGTCCGTGCTGTGAGCGACTTCTACGGTCTGAAGGTGAGACTCGCTTCGCTTCATGAGACACCAACTG